>NW_027182362.1:300000-406997 GCF_040938575.1 Ambystoma mexicanum
AGGCTTTCAGCGGCAGGAACAAACTTCAGGAATAGGCATTCTTGGCCTCGAAGCCTAAGGGGGGTGGAAATGCTGAGTACAATTCCGTCAGATGATCACAGGACCGTGGCTCGTTGGTCTAGGGGTATGATTCTCGCTTTGGGTGCGAGAGGTCCGGAGGAGCCCGATCAAGGTGGGTAACTTGAGCTCCTTTTTTTTTTTTCCAATGTTATTTTCATTGGACAGACTCTCTGGCTTTCTCGGTAAGCAGTAGTCGATGAACAATTCACTTCCTGAACCTCTTTGCCTGCCATGTCCTTGCGACAAGCACTTTGTGTTCTCTGTTAGCTCTCAGTAACATTCCTTGATTTGCTTGTGAGTTTTGGCCGTCCGATCTCAAAGTGGAAATATGTCCTTCCCTCTGTACGCTGCATAGACCCTCAACAGGCATACTTGTATATGTGCGCATGCTTGATAGGACGTATGTTTTAGGCTGGATTGTGTGAGCTTCAGGCGCAAGGCATTTGATTAGTCTTTAAGCAGGTCCACTTGCAAAGCCCTTTGCACCTGTTCTCCCAGTCCCTACAAAGGGATGCAAGCAGTTGTTTCTGTAGTGTAGTGGTTAGCACGTTCGAGACCGGGCAGAAACACTCTCTGCTGGCATTTTACACAAAATCGTTTTTTTCCCCTTTTGTCACACACAAATGTAAAGTATGAACTTATTTGCGTTCCCATGGAAATAGCATATGCTCTCAAGAGCTTGAGAAATACACTGGGAAGGCAAGCATCCTCACATGTATTGTGTATATGGGGCCAATAATAAAATGCACGCGCCTTCATTTTGTGTATGTAATGTTGCAGAGCACAGAGAGGATTTCTTTTCCCTACTGCTGGGTATTTGGGTCTCTGGGATCACAGTTGGGTCCGCTCCGTCCTCTGAAATGGTGCATATTAGTTACATAGGTTAGTGTACCAAAGAAATATCACATTTTCATATACAGCTTCTTCATTTCTGTGTTCTGAGGGATTACCAGTTGTAAGAAATGCACTTGCCGGTACAGTGATTCCCTGGCTTTCTCTGGCCCGAGAAAGCTTTTCCTCTGAACTGGGAACAGAAGTTGGACTGCTTCTGCTGAACTTCCTGAAAGCATAGCTGGCGGGAGGAGGGACTTTTTGAGTGCTGGGAAAATTTGAGCTGGAAATTTGCATAGGCTGGACAGAGATTGCTTGGAGCAGCCAAAATATAATAACGGCCATGGCGCTCAAGTAAAGCAGAAAGCTTTTAGTATACACCTTTTGCACTCTTGTCAACGAAGCTGGGCTCTGTGAATGCTCACCCTACGCAAGAAAAGAGAACAGACTTTGCTGGTGACCTAAATATATCTCGCCTGATCGAGCACGATCGAGCTCTGAGTGAGCAGCTGTGCAATGGTCATCTTTACCAAAGGGGAGATGCTGCTTTTGCCAGTGTCACGCCCATGCTCTCAGGGCTGGAGGGAGGAGGGCTGCTTTTTGTTTTTACAGGCAAAAGGAAAGGCCCAGCCCTCAGAGCTTCTGCCAATGCATATCCCAGCAGGTGCAAAATAAAGTCTCTCCCCCACCTTGCCAGCTGCAGATTGATCAGAAGACTGCTAGTCTAGTGTGTTGGGCCACTCTCTCTCTTCTGTGTATCGTCCCCTCTTATTACATAAACAGCATAAGAGGAAGGAAGGAAGGAAGGAAGGAAGGAAGGAAGGAAGGAAGGAAGGAAGGAAGGAAGGAAGGAAGGAAGGAAGGAAGGAAGGAAGGAAGGAAGGAAGGAAGGAAGGAAGGAAGGAAGGAAGGAAGGAAGGAAGGAAGGAAGGAAGGAAGGAAGGAAGGAAGGAAGGAAGGAAGGAAGGAAGGAAGGAAGGAAGGAAGGAAGGAAGGAAGGAACAGTGTATCGCAAGCACCTTTCACCCTGATGTCAATGGTCCACCAACCTTCGGGATGAGGAGTAGACCTGTGAAGACGCTCAGCCTTTGCATCATTTAGGGACGAGGACGGGCTTTAGGAGCAAACGTTAGGAAGAGATACTCTTGTGCTACAATCCTCAAGAGGTACAACTGCCAAGTCAAATCCCTACATATTGTCTAGACTACTCTGCAAGTGTAGGCTCGTTGGTCTAGGGGTATGATTCTCGCTTCGGGTGCGATAGGTCCCGGGTTCAAATCCCGGACGAGCCCATTGATTGGTGCCTGGCCCGATACTTTTTTACACATGTGTTTTTCAATTCTATAGACTCTGGACTGATGGATGGACAATGGTCGATGAACATTGGGCTTCCTAAGCCTCTTTGCGGACCGCCTCATTGCGCCATGCATTAAGGAGTCCCAAGTAGCTCTCAGTCACCTTTCTGGATTTGTTTGTTAATTCATGGCTGTCCCATACCAATGCCTAAAGAGGCCCTTACATCTTCAGACTGCACGGCCTCTCAGCTGGCACACTTGTCTGAGTGTTCATGCTTGTAACGCCGTGTGTGTGATGAGCTGCATTTGTAAAGCTTTGGGCGTGAGGCATTTGATAAGTGTTCAAACAGAGACAATTGCACTGTTACTTGACCCTATTCTCTCAACCGCCAGAGGGCATAGCATGCAGCAGTTTCTGTAGTGTAGTGGTTATCACGTTCGCCTTACACGCGAAAGGTCCCTGGTTCGAGACCGGGCAGAAACAGCAGAGGGTGGCATTTTACACTTTTCATGTTCCACCATCTCGAAGCTCAAGCCATGAACTTATTTGCAGTTGCAACGGAAGAAGCAGTTCCTCTGACACGCTTTGAAATAAATTCTGAGTAGACGAGCGCACTCACATTTGCTCCGAATATGTGATGAATTAAAATTGCATGCCTGCATATGTGCGTGCTTATGTATAGTTGGATGGAAAGCTGAGGGAGCAGTTGTGCAATGCTATTTCTTACAGAAGGGTGGCGCTGCTTTTCCCTGAGCAATGTTCATGCACCCAGGCAGATGTGATATTGGATTTTTCTTTTTTTCAAGGGCAAAAGAAAATTCCTAGCCCTCAGAGCTTCTGCCAATGCAGATCCGGTGCAAAATGAAGGCTCTCACTCGCTCACTTTGTCCACTTTCAATTGATCAGCAGACCGCGTTGGTGTTGTGCTAGATTTCTTCTTCTGTGCATCAACAGCTCTTTTATACGTACCCTTCACGGGCGAATGGAAGGGAGGGTGTGCCACCAGCTTCATTGATCCTGATGTCAATGTGCCAACACCTTCAGGACGAGAAGAAGAGCTATGAAGACAGTCAGAGCGTGCCGACTGGGGCATTCATTTGGCTCATACACCGACAAGGCTTTCAGCGGCAGGAACAAACTTCAGGAATAGGCATTCTTGGCCTCGAAGCCTAAGGGGGGTGGAAACGCTGAGTACAATTCCGTCAGATGATCACAGGACCGTGGCTCGTTGGTCTAGGGGTATGATTCTCGCTTTGGGTGCGAGAGGTCCGGAGGAGCCCGATCAAGGTGGGTAACTTGAGCTCCTTTTTTTTTTTTCCAATGTTATTTTCATTGGACAGACTCTCTGGCTTTCTCGGTAAGCAGTAGTCGATGAACAATTCACTTCCTGAACCTCTTTGCCTGCCATGTCCTTGCGACAAGCACTTTGTGTTCTCTGTTAGCTCTCAGTAACATTCCTTGATTTGCTTGTGAGTTTTGGCCGTCCGATCTCAAAGTGGAAATATGTCCTTCCCTCTGTACGCTGCATAGACCCTCAACAGGCATACTTGTATATGTGCGCATGCTTGATAGGACGTATGTTTTAGGCTGGATTGTGTGAGCTTCAGGCGCAAGGCATTTGATTAGTCTTTAAGCAGGTCCACTTGCAAAGCCCTTTGCACCTGTTCTCCCAGTCCCTACAAAGGGATGCAAGCAGTTGTTTCTGTAGTGTAGTGGTTAGCACGTTCGAGACCGGGCAGAAACACTCTCTGCTGGCATTTTACACAAAATCGTTTTTTTCCCCTTTTGTCACACACAAATGTAAAGTATGAACTTATTTGCGTTCCCATGGAAATAGCATATGCTCTCAAGAGCTTGAGAAATACACTGGGAAGGCAAGCATCCTCACATGTATTGTGTATATGGGGCCAATAATAAAATGCACGCGCCTTCATTTTGTGTATGTAATGTTGCAGAGCACAGAGAGGATTTCTTTTCCCTACTGCTGGGTATTTGGGTCTCTGGGATCACAGTTGGGTCCGCTCCGTCCTCTGAAATGGTGCATATTAGTTACATAGGTTAGTGTACCAAAGAAATATCACATTTTCATATACAGCTTCTTCATTTCTGTGTTCTGAGGGATTACCAGTTGTAAGAAATGCACTTGCCGGTACAGTGATTCCCTGGCTTTCTCTGGCCCGAGAAAGCTTTTCCTCTGAACTGGGAACAGAAGTTGGACTGCTTCTGCTGAACTTCCTGAAAGCATAGCTGGCGGGAGGAGGGACTTTTTGAGTGCTGGGAAAATTTGAGCTGGAAATTTGCATAGGCTGGACAGAGATTGCTTGGAGCAGCCAAAATATAATAACGGCCATGGCGCTCAAGTAAAGCAGAAAGCTTTTAGTATACACCTTTTGCACTCTTGTCAACGAAGCTGGGCTCTGTGAATGCTCACCCTACGCAAGAAAAGAGAACAGACTTTGCTGGTGACCTAAATATATCTCGCCTGATCGAGCACGATCGAGCTCTGAGTGAGCAGCTGTGCAATGGTCATCTTTACCAAAGGGGAGATGCTGCTTTTGCCAGTGTCACGCCCATGCTCTCAGGGCTGGAGGGAAGAGGGCTGCTTTTTGTTTTTACAGGCAAAAGGAAAGGCCCAGCCCTCAGAGCTTCTGCCAATGCATATCCCAGCAGGTGCAAAATAAAGTCTCTCCCCCACCTTGCCAGCTGCAGATTGATCAGAAGACTGCTAGTCTAGTGTGTTGGGCCACTCTCTCTCTTCTGTGTATCGTCCCCTCTTATTACATAAACAGCATAAGAGGAAGGAAGGAAGGAAGGAAGGAAGGAAGGAAGGAAGGAAGGAAGGAAGGAAGGAAGGAAGGAAGGAAGGAAGGAAGGAAGGAAGGAAGGAAGGAAGGAAGGAAGGAAGGAAGGAAGGAAGGAAGGAAGGAAGGAAGGAAGGAAGGAAGGAAGGAAGGAAGGAAGGAAGGAAGGAAGGAAGGAAGGAACAGTGTATCGCAAGCACCTTTCACCCTGATGTCAATGGTCCACCAACCTTCGGGATGAGGAGTAGACCTGTGAAGACGCTCAGCCTTTGCATCATTTAGGGACGAGGACGGGCTTTAGGAGCAAACGTTAGGAAGAGATACTCTTGTGCTACAATCCTCAAGAGGTACAACTGCCAAGTCAAATCCCTACATATTGTCTAGAATACTCTGCAAGTGTAGGCTCGTTGGTCTAGGGGTATGATTCTCGCTTCGGGTGCGAGAGGTCCCGGGTTCAAATCCCGGACGAGCCCATTGATTGGTGCCTGGCCCGATACTTTTTTACACATGTGTTTTTCAATTCTATAGACTCTGGACTGATGGATGGACAATGGTCGATGAACATTGGGCTTCCTAAGCCTCTTTGCGGACCGCCTCATTGCGCCATGCATTAAGGAGTCCCAAGTAGCTCTCAGTCACCTTTCTGGATTTGTTTGTTAATTCATGGCTGTCCCATACCAATGCCTAAAGAGGCCCTTACATCTTCAGACTGCACGGCCTCTCAGCTGGCACACTTGTCTGAGTGTTCATGCTTGTAACGCTGTGTGTGTGATGAGCTGCATTTGTAAAGCTTTGGGCGTGAGGCATTTGATAAGTGTTCAAACAGAGACAATTGCACTGTTACTTGACCCTATTCTCTCAACCGCCAGAGGGCATAGCATGCAGCAGTTTCTGTAGTGTAGTGGTTATCACGTTCGCCTTACACGCGAAAGGTCCCTGGTTCGAGACCGGGCAGAAACAGCAGAGGGTGGCATTTTACACTTTTCATGTTCCACCATCTCGAAGCTCAAGCCATGAACTTATTTGCAGTTGCAACGGAAGAAGCAGTTCCTCTGACACGCTTTGAAATAAATTCTGAGTAGACGAGCGCACTCACATTTGCTCCGAATATGTGATGAATTAAAATTGCATGCCTGCATATGTGCGTGCTTATGTATAGTTGGATGGAAAGCTGAGGGAGCAGTTGTGCAATGCTATTTCTTACAGAAGGGTGGCGCTGCTTTTCTCTGAGCAATGTTCATGCACCCAGGCAGATGTGATATTGGATTTTTCTTTTTTTCAAGGGCAAAAGAAAATTCCTAGCCCTCAGAGCTTCTGCCAATGCAGATCCGGTGCAAAATGAAGGCTCTCACTCGCTCACTTTGTCCACTTTCAATTGATCAGCAGACCGCGTTGGTGTTGTGCTAGATTTCTTCTTCTGTGCATCAACAGCTCTTTTATACGTACCCTTCACGGGCGAATGGAAGGGAGGGTGTGCCACCAGCTTCATTGATCCTGATGTCAATGTGCCAACACCTTCAGGACGAGAAGAAGAGCTATGAAGACAGTCAGAGCGTGCCGACTGGGGCATTCATTTGGCTCATACACCGACAAGGCTTTCAGCGGCAGGAACAAACTTCAGGAATAGGCATTCTTGGCCTCGAAGCCTAAGGGGGGTGGAAACGCTGAGTACAATTCCGTCAGATGATCACAGGACCGTGGCTCGTTGGTCTAGGGGTATGATTCTCGCTTTGGGTGCGAGAGGTCCGGAGGAGCCCGATCAAGGTGGGTAACTTGAGCTCCTTTTTTTTTTTCCCAATGTTATTTTCATTGGACAGACTCTCTGGCTTTCTCGGTAAGCAGTAGTCGATGAACAATTCACTTCCTGAACCTCTTTGCCTGCCATGTCCTTGCCACAAGCACTTTGTGTTCTCTGTTAGCTCTCAGTAACATTCCTTGATTTGCTTGTGAGTTTTGGCCTTCCGATCTCAAAGTGGAAATATGTCCTTCCCTCTGTACGCTGCATAGACCCTCAACAGGCATACTTGTATATGTGCGCATGCTTGATAGGACGTATGTTTTAGGCTGGATTGTGTGAGCTTCAGGCGCAAGGCATTTGATTAGTCTTTAAGCAGGTCCACTTGCAAAGCCCTTTGCACCTGTTCTCCCAGTCCCTACAAAGGGATGCAAGCAGTTGTTTCTGTAGTGTAGTGGTTAGCACGTTCGAGACCGGGCAGAAACACTCTCTGCTGGCATTTTACACAAAATCGTTTTTTTCCCCTTTTGTCACACACAAATGTAAAGTATGAACTTATTTGCGTTCCCATGGAAATAGCATATGCTCTCAAGAGCTTGAGAAATACACTGGGAAGGCAAGCATCCTCACATGTATTGTGTATATGGGGCCAATAATAAAATGCACGCGCCTTCATTTTGTGTATGTAATGTTGCAGAGCACAGAGAGGATTTCTTTTCCCTACTGCTGGGTATTTGGGTCTCTGGGATCACAGTTGGGTCCGCTCCGTCCTCTGAAATGGTGCATATTAGTTACATAGGTTAGTGTACCAAAGAAATATCACATTTTCATATACAGCTTCTTCATTTCTGTGTTCTGAGGGATTACCAGTTGTAAGAAATGCACTTGCCGGTACAGTGATTCCCTGGCTTTCTCTGGCCCGAGAAAGCTTTTCCTCTGAACTGGGAACAGAAGTTGGACTGCTTCTGCTGAACTTCCTGAAAGCATAGCTGGCGGGAGGAGGGACTTTTTGAGTGCTGGGAAAATTTGAGCTGGAAATTTGCATAGGCTGGACAGAGATTGCTTGGAGCAGCCAAAATATAATAATGGCCATGGCGCTCAAGTAAAGCAGAAAGCTTTTAGTATACACCTTTTGCACTCTTGTCAACGAAGCTGGGCTCTGTGAATGCTCACCCTACGCAAGAAAAGAGAACAGACTTTGCTGGTGACCTAAATATATCTCGCCTGATCGAGCACGATCGAGCTCTGAGTGAGCAGCTGTGCAATGGTCATCTTTACCAAAGGGGAGATGCTGCTTTTGCCAGTGTCACGCCCATGCTCTCAGGGCTGGAGGGAGGAGGGCTGCTTTTTGTTTTTACAGGCAAAAGGAAAGGCCCAGCCCTCAGAGCTTCTGCCAATGCATATCCCAGCAGGTGCAAAATAAAGTCTCTCCCCCACCTTGCCAGCTGCAGATTGATCAGAAGACTGCTAGTCTAGTGTGTTGGGCCACTCTCTCTCTTCTGTGTATCGTCCCCTCTTATTACATAAACAGCATAAGAGGAAGGAAGGAAGGAAGGAAGGAAGGAAGGAAGGAAGGAAGGAAGGAAGGAAGGAAAGAAGGAAGGAAGGAAGGAAGGAAGGAAGGAAGGAAGGAAGGAAGGAAGGAAGGAAGGAAGGAAGGAAGGAAGGAAGGAAGGAAGGAAGGAAGGAAGGAAGGAAGGAAGGAAGGAAGGAAGGAAGGAAGGAAGGAAGGAAGGAAGGAAGGAAGGAAGGAAGGAAGGAAGGAAGGAAGGAAGGAAGGAAGGAAGGAAGGAAGGAACAGTGTATCGCAAGCACCTTTCACCCTGATGTCAATGGTCCACCAACCTTCGGGATGAGGAGTAGACCTGTGAAGACGCTCAGCCTTTGCATCATTTAGGGACGAGGACGGGCTTTAGGAGCAAACGTTAGGAAGAGATACTCTTGTGCTACAATCCTCAAGAGGTACAACTGCCAAGTCAAATCCCTACATATTGTCTAGACTACTCTGCAAGTGTAGGCTCGTTGGTCTAGGGGTATGATTCTCGCTTCGGGTGCGAGAGGTCCCGGGTTCAAATCCCGGACGAGCCCATTGATTGGTGCCTGGCCCGATACTTTTTTACACATGTGTTTTTCAATTCTATAGACTCTGGACTGATGGATGGACAATGGTCGATGAACATTGGGCTTCCTAAGCCTCTTTGCGGACCGCCTCATTGCGCCATGCATTAAGGAGTCCCAAGTAGCTCTCAGTCACCTTTCTGGATTTGTTTGTTAATTCATGTCCCATACCAATGCCTAAAGAGGCCCTTACATCTTCAGACTGCACGGCCTCTCAGCTGGCACACTTGTCTGAGTGTTCATGCTTGTAACGCCGTGTGTGTGATGAGCTGCATTTGTAAAGCTTTGGGCGTGAGGCATTTGATAAGTGTTCAAACAGAGACAATTGCACTGTTACTTGACCCTATTCTCTCAACCGCCAGAGGGCATAGCATGCAGCAGTTTCTGTAGTGTAGTGGTTATCACGTTCGCCTTACACGCGAAAGGTCCCTGGTTCGAGACCGGGCAGAAACAGCAGAGGGTGGCATTTTACACTTTTCATGTTCCACCATCTCGAAGCTCAAGCCATGAACTTATTTGCAGTTGCAACGGAAGAAGCAGTTCCTCTGACACGCTTTGAAATAAATTCTGAGTAGACGAGCGCACTCACATTTGCTCCGAATATGTGATGAATTAAAATTGCATGCCTGCATATGTGCGTGCTTATGTATAGTTGGATGGAAAGCTGAGGGAGCAGTTGTGCAATGCTATTTCTTACAGAAGGGTGGCGCTGCTTTTCCCTGAGCAATGTTCATGCACCCAGGCAGATGTGATATTGGATTTTTCTTTTTTTCAAGGGCAAAAGAAAATTCCTAGCCCTCAGAGCTTCTGCCAATGCAGATCCGGTGCAAAATGAAGGCTCTCACTCGCTCACTTTGTCCACTTTCAATTGATCAGCAGACCGCGTTGGTGTTGTGCTAGATTTCTTCTTCTGTGCATCAACAGCTCTTTTATACGTACCCTTCACGGGCGCATGGAAGGGAGGGTGTGCCACCAGCTTCATTGATCCTGATGTCAATGTGCCAACACCTTCAGGACGAGAAGAAGAGCTATGAAGACAGTCAGAGCGTGCCGACTGGGGCATTCATTTGGCTCATACACCGACAAGGCTTTCAGCGGCAGGAACAAACTTCAGGAATAGGCATTCTTGGCCTCGAAGCCTAAGGGGGGTGGAAATGCTGAGTACAATTCCGTCAGATGATCACAGGACCGTGGCTCGTTGGTCTAGGGGTATGATTCTCGCTTTGGGTGCGAGAGGTCCGGAGGAGCCCGATCAAGGTGGGTAACTTGAGCTCCTTTTTTTTTTTTCCAATGTTATTTTCATTGGACAGACTCTCTGGCTTTCTCGGTAAGCAGTAGTCGATGAACAATTCACTTCCTGAACCTCTTTGCCTGCCATGTCCTTGCGACAAGCACTTTGTGTTCTCTGTTAGCTCTCAGTAACATTCCTTGATTTGCTTGTGAGTTTTGGCCGTCCGATCTCAAAGTGGAAATATGTCCTTCCCTCTGTACGCTGCATAGACCCTCAACAGGCATACTTGTATATGTGCGCATGCTTGATAGGACGTATGTTTTAGGCTGGATTGTGTGAGCTTCAGGCGCAAGGCATTTGATTAGTCTTTAAGCAGGTCCACTTGCAAAGCCCTTTGCACCTGTTCTCCCAGTCCCTACAAAGGGATGCAAGCAGTTGTTTCTGTAGTGTAGTGGTTAGCACGTTCGAGACCGGGCAGAAACACTCTCTGCTGGCATTTTACACAAAATCGTTTTTTTCCCCTTTTGTCACACACAAATGTAAAGTATGAACTTATTTGCGTTCCCATGGAAATAGCATATGCTCTCAAGAGCTTGAGAAATACACTGGGAAGGCAAGCATCCTCACATGTATTGTGTATATGGGGCCAATAATAAAATGCACGCGCCTTCATTTTGTGTATGTAATGTTGCAGAGCACAGAGAGGATTTCTTTTCCCTACTGCTGGGTATTTGGGTCTCTGGGATCACAGTTGGGTCCGCTCCGTCCTCTGAAATGGTGCATATTAGTTACATAGGTTAGTGTACCAAAGAAATATCACATTTTCATATACAGCTTCTTCATTTCTGTGTTCTGAGGGATTACCAGTTGTAAGAAATGCACTTGCCGGTACAGTGATTCCCTGGCTTTCTCTGGCCCGAGAAAGCTTTTCCTCTGAACTGGGAACAGAAGTTGGACTGCTTCTGCTGAACTTCCTGAAAGCATAGCTGGCGGGAGGAGGGACTTTTTGAGTGCTGGGAAAATTTGAGCTGGAAATTTGCATAGGCTGGACAGAGATTGCTTGGAGCAGCCAAAATATAATAACGGCCATGGCGCTCAAGTAAAGCAGAAAGCTTTTAGTATACACCTTTTGCACTCTTGTCAACGAAGCTGGGCTCTGTGAATGCTCACCCTACGCAAGAAAAGAGAACAGACTTTGCTGGTGACCTAAATATATCTCGCCTGATCGAGCACGATCGAGCTCTGAGTGAGCAGCTGTGCAATGGTCATCTTTACCAAAGGGGAGATGCTGCTTTTGCCAGTGTCACGCCCATGCTCTCAGGGCTGGAGGGAGGAGGGCTGCTTTTTGTTTTTACAGGCAAAAGGAAAGGCCCAGCCCTCAGAGCTTCTGCCAATGCATATCCCAGCAGGTGCAAAATAAAGTCTCTCCCCCACCTTGCCAGCTGCAGATTGATCAGAAGACTGCTAGTCTAGTGTGTTGGGCCACTCTCTCTCTTCTGTGTATCGTCCCCTCTTATTACATAAACAGCATAAGAGGAAGGAAGGAAGGAAGGAAGGAAGGAAGGAAGGAAGGAAGGAAGGAAGGAAGGAAGGAAGGAAGGAAGGAAGGAAGGAAGGAAGGAAGGAAGGAAGGAAGGAAGGAAGGAAGGAAGGAAGGAAGGAAGGAAGGAAGGAAGGAAGGAAGGAAGGAAGGAAGGAAGGAAGGAAGGAAGGAAGGAAGGAAGGAAGGAAGGAAGGAACAGTGTATCGCAAGCACCTTTCACCCTGATGTCAATGGTCCACCAACCTTCGGGATGAGGAGTAGACCTGTGAAGACGCTCAGCCTTTGCATCATTTAGGGACGAGGACGGGCTTTAGGAGCAAACGTTAGGAAGAGATACTCTTGTGCTACAATCCTCAAGAGGTACAACTGCCAAGTCAAATCCCTACATATTGTCTAGACTACTCTGCAAGTGTAGGCTCGTTGGTCTAGGGGTATGATTCTCGCTTCGGGTGCGAGAGGTCCCGGGTTCAAATCCCGGACGAGCCCATTGATTGGTGCCTGGCCCGATACTTTTTTACACATGTGTTTTTCAATTCTATAGACTCTGGACTGATGGATGGACAATGGTCGATGAACATTGGGCTTCCTAAGCCTCTTTGCGGACCGCCTCATTGCGCCATGCATTAAGGAGTCCCAAGTAGCTCTCAGTCACCTTTCTGGATTTGTTTGTTAATTCATGGCTGTCCCATACCAATGCCTAAAGAGGCCCTTACATCTTCAGACTGCACGGCCTCTCAGCTGGCACACTTGTCTGAGTGTTCATGCTTGTAACGCCGTGTGTGTGATGAGCTGCATTTGTAAAGCTTTGGGCGTGAGGCATTTGATAAGTGTTCAAACAGAGACAATTGCACTGTTACTTGACCCTATTCTCTCAACCGCCAGAGGGCATAGCATGCAGCAGTTTCTGTAGTGTAGTGGTTATCACGTTCGCCTTACACGCGAAAGGTCCCTGGTTCGAGACCGGGCAGAAACAGCAGAGGGTGGCATTTTACACTTTTCATGTTCCACCATCTCGAAGCTCAAGCCATGAACTTATTTGCAGTTGCAACGGAAGAAGCAGTTCCTCTGACACGCTTTGAAATAAATTCTGAGTAGACGAGCGCACTCACATTTGCTCCGAATATGTGATGAATTAAAATTGCATGCCTGCATATGTGCGTGCTTATGTATAGTTGGATGGAAAGCTGAGGGAGCAGTTGTGCAATGCTATTTCTTACAGAAGGGTGGCGCTGCTTTTCCCTGAGCAATGTTCATGCACCCAGGCAGATGTGATATTGGATTTTTCTTTTTTTCAAGGGCAAAAGAAAATTCCTAGCCCTCAGAGCTTCTGCCAATGCAGATCCGGTGCAAAATGAAGGCTCTCACTCGCTCACTTTGTCCACTTTCAATTGATCAGCAGACCGCGTTGGTGTTGTGCTAGATTTCTTCTTCTGTGCATCAACAGCTCTTTTATACGTACCCTTCACGGGCGAATGGAAGGGAGGGTGTGCCACCAGCTTCATTGATCCTGATGTCAATGTGCCAACACCTTCAGGACGAGAAGAAGAGCTATGAAGACAGTCAGAGCGTGCCGACTGGGGCATTCATTTGGCTCATACACCGACAAGGCTTTCAGCGGCAGGAACAAACTTCAGGAATAGGCATTCTTGGCCTCGAAGCCTAAGGGGGGTGGAAACGCTGAGTACAATTCCGTCAGATGATCACAGGACCGTGGCTCGTTGGTCTAGGGGTATGATTCTCGCTTTGGGTGCGAGAGGTCCGGAGGAGCCCGATCAAGGTGGGTAACTTGAGCTCCTTTTTTTTTTTTCCAATGTTATTTTCATTGGACAGACTCTCTGGCTTTCTCGGTAAGCAGTAGTCGATGAACAATTCACTTCCTGAACCTCTTTGCCTGCCATGTCCTTGCGACAAGCACTTTGTGTTCTCTGTTAGCTCTCAGTAACATTCCTTGATTTGCTTGTGAGTTTTGGCCGTCCGATCTCAAAGTGGAAATATGTCCTTCCCTCTGTACGCTGCATAGACCCTCAACAGGCATACTTGTATATGTGCGCATGCTTGATAGGACGTATGTTTTAGGCTGGATTGTGTGAGCTTCAGGCGCAAGGCATTTGATTAGTCTTTAAGCAGGTCCACTTGCAAAGCCCTTTGCACCTGTTCTCCCAGTCCCTACAAAGGGATGCAAGCAGTTGTTTCTGTAGTGTAGTGGTTAGCACGTTCGAGACCGGGCAGAAACACTCTCTGCTGGCATTTTACACAAAATCGTTTTTTTCCCCTTTTGTCACACACAAATGTAAAGTATGAACTTATTTGCGTTCCCATGGAAATAGCATATGCTCTCAAGAGCTTGAGAAATACACTGGGAAGGCAAGCATCCTCACATGTATTGTGTATATGGGGCCAATAATAAAATGCACGCGCCTTCATTTTGTGTATGTAATGTTGCAGAGCACAGAGAGGATTTCTTTTCCCTACTGCTGGGTATTTGGGTCTCTGGGATCACAGTTGGGTCCGCTCCGTCCTCTGAAATGGTGCATATTAGTTACATAGGTTAGTGTACCAAAGAAATATCACATTTTCATATACAGCTTCTTCATTTCTGTGTTCTGAGGGATTACCAGTTGTAAGAAATGCACTTGCCGGTACAGTGATTCCCTGGCTTTCTCTGGCCCGAGAAAGCTTTTCCTCTGAACTGGGAACAGAAGTTGGACTGCTTCTGCTGAACTTCCTGAAAGCATAGCTGGCGGGAGGAGGGACTTTTTGAGTGCTGGGAAAATTTGAGCTGGAAATTTGCATAGGCTGGACAGAGATTGCTTGGAGCAGCCAAAATATAATAACGGCCATGGCGCTCAAGTAAAGCAGAAAGCTTTTAGTATACACCTTTTGCACTCTTGTCAACGAAGCTGGGCTCTGTGAATGCTCACCCTACGCAAGAAAAGAGAACAGACTTTGCTGGTGACCTAAATATATATCTCGCCTGATCGAGCACGATCGAGCTCTGAGTGAGCAGCTGTGCAATGGTCATCTTTACCAAAGGGGAGATGCTGCTTTTGCCAGTGTCACGCCCATGCTCTCAGGGCTGGAGGGAGGAGGGCTGCTTTTTGTTTTTACAGGCAAAAGGAAAGGCCCAGCCCTCAGAGCTTCTGCCAATGCATATCCCAGCAGGTGCAAAATAAAGTCTCTCCCCCACCTTGCCAGCTGCAGATTGATCAGAAGACTGCTAGTCTAGTGTGTTGGGCCACTCTCTCTCTTCTGTGTATCGTCCCCTCTTATTACATAAACAGCATAAGAGGAAGGAAGGAAGGAAGGAAGCAAGGAAGGAAGGAAGGAAGGAAGGAAGGAAGGAAGGAAGGAAGGAAGGAAGGAAGGAAGGAAGGAAGGAAGGAAGGAAGGAAGGAAGGAAGGAAGGAAGGAAGGAAGGAACAGTGTATCGCAAGCACCTTTCACCCTGATGTCAATGGTCCACCAACCTTCGGGATGAGGAGTAGACCTGTGAAGACGCTCAGCCTTTGCATCATTTAGGGACGAGGACGGGCTTTAGGAGCAAACGTTAGGAAGAGATACTCTTGTGCTACAATCCTCAAGAGGTACAACTGCCAAGTCAAATCCCTACATATTGTCTAGACTACTCTGCAAGTGTAGGCTCGTTGGTCTAGGGGTATGATTCTCGCTTCGGGTGCGAGAGGTCCCGGGTTCAAATCCCGGACGAGCCCATTGATTGGTGCCTGGCCCGATACTTTTTTACACATGTGTTTTTCAATTCTATAGACTCTGGACTGATGGATGGACAATGGTCGATGAACATTGGGCTTCCTAAGCCTCTTTGCGGACCGCCTCATTGCGCCATGCATTAAGGAGTCCCAAGTAGCTCTCAGTCACCTTTCTGGATTTGTTTGTTAATTCATGGCTGTCCCATACCAATGCCTAAAGAGGCCCTTACATCTTCAGACTGCACGGCCTCTCAGCTGGCACACTTGTCTGAGTGTTCATGCTTGTAACGCCGTGTGTGTGATGAGCTGCATTTGTAAAGCTTTGGGCGTGAGGCATTTGATAAGTGTTCAAACAGAGACAATTGCACTGTTACTTGACCCTATTCTCTCAACCGCCAGAGGGCATAGCATGCAGCAGTTTCTGTAGTGTAGTGGTTATCACGTTCGCCTTACACGCGAAAGGTCCCTGGTTCGAGACCGGGCAGAAACAGCAGAGGGTGGCATTTTACACTTTTCATGTTCCACCATCTCGAAGCTCAAGCCATGAACTTATTTGCAGTTGCAACGGAAGAAGCAGTTCCTCTGACACGCTTTGAAATAAATTCTGAGTAGACGAGCGCACTCACATTTGCTCCGAATATGTGATGAATTAAAATTGCATGCCTGCATATGTGCGTGCTTATGTATAGTTGGATGGAAAGCTGAGGGAGCAGTTGTGCAATGCTATTTCTTACAGAAGGGTGGCGCTGCTTTTCCCTGAGCAATGTTCATGCACCCAGGCAGATGTGATATTGGATTTTTCTTTTTTTCAAGGGCAAAAGAAAATTCCTAGCCCTCAGAGCTTCTGCCAATGCAGATCCGGTGCAAAATGAAGGCTCTCACTCGCTCACTTTGTCCACTTTCAATTGATCAGCAGACCGCGTTGGTGTTGTGCTAGATTTCTTCTTCTGTGCATCAACAGCTCTTTTATACGTACCCTTCACGGGCGCATGGAAGGGAGGGTGTGCCACCAGCTTCATTGATCCTGATGTCAATGTGCCAACACCTTCAGGACGAGAAGAAGAGCTATGAAGACAGTCAGAGCGTGCCGACTGGGGCATTCATTTGGCTCATACACCGACAAGGCTTTCAGCGGCAGGAACAAACTTCAGGAATAGGCATTCTTGGCCTCGAAGCCTAAGGGGGGTGGAAATGCTGAGTACAATTCCGTCAGATGATCACAGGACCGTGGCTCGTTGGTCTAGGGGTATGATTCTCGCTTTGGGTGCGAGAGGTCCGGAGGAGCCCGATCAAGGTGGGTAACTTGAGCTCCTTTTTTTTTTTTCCAATGTTATTTTCATTGGACAGACTCTCTGGCTTTCTCGGTAAGCAGTAGTCGATGAACAATTCACTTCCTGAACCTCTTTGCCTGCCATGTCCTTGCGACAAGCACTTTGTGTTCTCTGTTAGCTCTCAGTAACATTCCTTGATTTGCTTGTGAGTTTTGGCCGTCCGATCTCAAAGTGGAAATATGTCCTTCCCTCTGTACGCTGCATAGACCCTCAACAGGCATACTTGTATATGTGCGCATGCTTGATAGGACGTATGTTTTAGGCTGGATTGTGTGAGCTTCAGGCGCAAGGCATTTGATTAGTCTTTAAGCAGGTCCACTTGCAAAGCCCTTTGCACCTGTTCTCCCAGTCCCTACAAAGGGATGCAAGCAGTTGTTTCTGTAGTGTAGTGGTTAGCACGTTCGAGACCGGGCAGAAACACTCTCTGCTGGCATTTTACACAAAATCGTTTTTTTCCCCTTTTGTCACACACAAATGTAAAGTATGAACTTATTTGCGTTCCCATGGAAATAGCATATGCTCTCAAGAGCTTGAGAAATACACTGGGAAGGCAAGCATCCTCACATGTATTGTGTATATGGGGCCAATAATAAAATGCACGCGCCTTCATTTTGTGTATGTAATGTTGCAGAGCACAGAGAGGAGTTCTTTTCCCTACTGCTGGGTATTTGGGTCTCTGGGATCACAGTTGGGTCCGCTCCGTCCTCTGAAATGGTGCATATTAGTTACATAGGTTAGTGTACCAAAGAAATATCACATTTTCATATACAGCTTCTTCATTTCTGTGTTCTGAGGGATTACCAGTTGTAAGAAATGCACTTGCCGGTACAGTGATTCCCTGGCTTTCTCTGGCCCGAGAAAGCTTTTCCTCTGAACTGGGAACAGAAGTTGGACTGCTTCTGCTGAACTTCCTGAAAGCATAGCTGGCGGGAGGAGGGACTTTTTGAGTGCTGGGAAAATTTGAGCTGGAAATTTGCATAGGCTGGACAGAGATTGCTTGGAGCAGCCAAAATATAATAACGGCCATGGCGCTCAAGTAAAGCAGAAAGCTTTTAGTATACACCTTTTGCACTCTTGTCAACGAAGCTGGGCTCTGTGAATGCTCACCCTACGCAAGAAAAGAGAACAGACTTTGCTGGTGACCTAAATATATCTCGCCTGATCGAGCACGATCGAGCTCTGAGTGAGCAGCTGTGCAATGGTCATCTTTACCAAAGGGGAGATGCTGCTTTTGCCAGTGTCACGCCCATGCTCTCAGGGCTGGAGGGAGGAGGGCTGCTTTTTGTTTTTACAGGCAAAAGGAAAGGCCCAGCCCTCAGAGCTTCTGCCAATGCATATCCCAGCAGGTGCAAAATAAAGTCTCTCCCCCACCTTGCCAGCTGCAGATTGATCAGAAGACTGCTAGTCTAGTGTGTTGGGCCACTCTCTCTCTTCTGTGTATCGTCCCCTCTTATTACATAAACAGCATAAGAGGAAGGAAGGAAGGAAGGAAGGAAGGAAGGAAGGAAGGAAGGAAGGAAGGAAGGAAGGAAGGAAGGAAGGAAGGAAGGAAGGAAGGAAGGAAGGAAGGAAGGAAGGAAGGAAGGAAGGAAGGAAGGAAGGAAGGAAGGAAGGAAGGAAGGAAGGAAGGAAGGAAGGAAGGAAGGAAGGAAGGAAGGAAGGAAGGAAGGAAGGAAGGAAGGAAGGAAGGAACAGTGTATCGCAAGCACCTTTCACCCTGATGTCAATGGTCCACCAACCTTCGGGATGAGGAGTAGACCTGTGAAGACGCTCAGCCTTTGCATCATTTAGGGACGAGGACGGGCTTTAGGAGCAAACGTTAGGAAGAGATACTCTTGTGCTACAATCCTCAAGAGGTACAACTGCCAAGTCAAATCCCTACATATTGTCTAGACTACTCTGCAAGTGTAGGCTCGTTGGTCTAGGGGTATGATTCTCGCTTCGGGTGCGAGAGGTCCCGGGTTCAAATCCCGGACGAGCCCATTGATTGGTGCCTGGCCCGATACTTTTTTACACATGTGTTTTTCAATTCTATAGACTCTGGACTGATGGATGGACAATGGTCGATGAACATTGGGCTTCCTAAGCCTCTTTGCGGACCGCCTCATTGCGCCATGCATTAAGGAGTCCCAAGTAGCTCTCAGTCACCTTTCTGGATTTGTTTGTTAATTCATGGCTGTCCCATACCAATGCCTAAAGAGGCCCTTACATCTTCAGACTGCACGGCCTCTCAGCTGGCACACTTGTCTGAGTGTTCATGCTTGTAACGCCGTGTGTGTGATGAGCTGCATTTGTAAAGCTTTGGGCGTGAGGCATTTGATAAGTGTTCAAACAGAGACAATTGCACTGTTACTTGACCCTATTCTCTCAACCGCCAGAGGGCATAGCATGCAGCAGTTTCTGTAGTGTAGTGGTTATCACGTTCGCCTTACACGCGAAAGGTCCCTGGTTCGAGACCGGGCAGAAACAGCAGAGGGTGGCATTTTACACTTTTCATGTTCCACCATCTCGAAGCTCAAGCCATGAACTTATTTGCAGTTGCAACGGAAGAAGCAGTTCCTCTGACACGCTTTGAAATAAATTCTGAGTAGACGAGCGCACTCACATTTGCTCCGAATATGTGATGAATTAAAATTGCATGCCTGCATATGTGCGTGCTTATGTATAGTTGGATGGAAAGCTGAGGGAGCAGTTGTGCAATGCTATTTCTTACAGAAGGGTGGCGCTGCTTTTCCCTGAGCAATGTTCATGCACCCAGGCAGATGTGATATTGGATTTTTCTTTTTTTCAAGGGCAAAAGAAAATTCCTAGCCCTCAGAGCTTCTGCCAATGCAGATCCGGTGCAAAATGAAGGCTCTCACTCGCTCACTTTGTCCACTTTCAATTGATCAGCAGACCGCGTTGGTGTTGTGCTAGATTTCTTCTTCTGTGCATCAACAGCTCTTTTATACGTACCCTTCACGGGCGAATGGAAGGGAGGGTGTGCCACCAGCTTCATTGATCCTGATGTCAATGTGCCAACACCTTCAGGACGAGAAGAAGAGCTATGAAGACAGTCAGAGCGTGCCGACTGGGGCATTCATTTGGCTCATACACCGACAAGGCTTTCAGCGGCAGGAACAAACTTCAGGAATAGGCATTCTTGGCCTCGAAGCCTAAGGGGGGTGGAAACGCTGAGTACAATTCCGTCAGATGATCACAGGACCGTGGCTCGTTGGTCTAGGGGTATGATTCTCGCTTTGGGTGCGAGAGGTCCGGAGGAGCCCGATCAAGGTGGGTAACTTGAGCTCCTTTTTTTTTTTTCCAATGTTATTTTCATTGGACAGACTCTCTGGCTTTCTCGGTAAGCAGTAGTCGATGAACAATTCACTTCCTGAACCTCTTTGCCTGCCATGTCCTTGCGACAAGCACTTTGTGTTCTCTGTTAGCTCTCAGTAACATTCCTTGATTTGCTTGTGAGTTTTGGCCGTCCGATCTCAAAGTGGAAATATGTCCTTCCCTCTGTACGCTGCATAGACCCTCAACAGGCATACTTGTATATGTGCGCATGCTTGATAGGACGTATGTTTTAGGCTGGATTGTGTGAGCTTCAGGCGCAAGGCATTTGATTAGTCTTTAAGCAGGTCCACTTGCAAAGCCCTTTGCACCTGTTCTCCCAGTCCCTACAAAGGGATGCAAGCAGTTGTTTCTGTAGTGTAGTGGTTAGCACGTTCGAGACCGGGCAGAAACACTCTCTGCTGGCATTTTACACAAAATCGTTTTTTTCCCCTTTTGTCACACACAAATGTAAAGTATGAACTTATTTGCGTTCCCATGGAAATAGCATATGCTCTCAAGAGCTTGAGAAATACACTGGGAAGGCAAGCATCCTCACATGTATTGTGTATATGGGGCCAATAATAAAATGCACGCGCCTTCATTTTGTGTATGTAATGTTGCAGAGCACAGAGAGGATTTCTTTTCCCTACTGCTGGGTATTTGGGTCTCTGGGATCACAGTTGGGTCCGCTCCGTCCTCTGAAATGGTGCATATTAGTTACATAGGTTAGTGTACCAAAGAAATATCACATTTTCATATACAGCTTCTTCATTTCTGTGTTCTGAGGGATTACCAGTTGTAAGAAATGCACTTGCCGGTACAGTGATTCCCTGGCTTTCTCTGGCCCGAGAAAGCTTTTCCTCTGAACTGGGAACAGAAGTTGGACTGCTTCTGCTGAACTTCCTGAAAGCATAGCTGGCGGGAGGAGGGACTTTTTGAGTGCTGGGAAAATTTGAGCTGGAAATTTGCATAGGCTGGACAGAGATTGCTTGGAGCAGCCAAAATATAATAACGGCCATGGCGCTCAAGTAAAGCAGAAAGCTTTTAGTATACACCTTTTGCACTCTTGTCAACGAAGCTGGGCTCTGTGAATGCTCACCCTACGCAAGAAAAGAGAACAGACTTTGCTGGTGACCTAAATATATCTCGCCTGATCGAGCACGATCGAGCTCTGAGTGAGCAGCTGTGCAATGGTCATCTTTACCAAAGGGGAGATGCTGCTTTTGCCAGTGTCACGCCCATGCTCTCAGGGCTGGAGGGAAGAGGGCTGCTTTTTGTTTTTACAGGCAAAAGGAAAGGCCCAGCCCTCAGAGCTTCTGCCAATGCATATCCCAGCAGGTGCAAAATAAAGTCTCTCCCCCACCTTGCCAGCTGCAGATTGATCAGAAGACTGCTAGTCTAGTGTGTTGGGCCACTCTCTCTCTTCTGTGTATCGTCCCCTCTTATTACATAAACAGCATAAGAGGAAGGAAGGAAGGAAGGAAGGAAGGAAGGAAGGAAGGAAGGAAGGAAGGAAGGAAGGAAGGAAGGAAGGAAGGAAGGAAGGAAGGAAGGAAGGAAGGAAGGAAGGAAGGAAGGAAGGAAGGAAGGAAGGAAGGAAGGAAGGAAGGAAGGAAGGAAGGAAGGAAGGAAGGAAGGAAGGAAGGAAGGAAGGAAGGAAGGAAGGAAGGAACAGTGTATCGCAAGCACCTTTCACCCTGATGTCAATGGTCCACCAACCTTCGGGATGAGGAGTAGACCTGTGAAGACGCTCAGCCTTTGCATCATTTAGGGACGAGGACGGGCTTTAGGAGCAAACGTTAGGAAGAGATACTCTTGTGCTACAATCCTCAAGAGGTACAACTGCCAAGTCAAATCCCTACATATTGTCTAGAATACTCTGCAAGTGTAGGCTCGTTGGTCTAGGGGTATGATTCTCGCTTCGGGTGCGAGAGGTCCCGGGTTCAAATCCCGGACGAGCCCATTGATTGGTGCCTGGCCCGATACTTTTTTACACATGTGTTTTTCAATTCTATAGACTCTGGACTGATGGATGGACAATGGTCGATGAACATTGGGCTTCCTAAGCCTCTTTGCGGACCGCCTCATTGCGCCATGCATTAAGGAGTCCCAAGTAGCTCTCAGTCACCTTTCTGGATTTGTTTGTTAATTCATGGCTGTCCCATACCAATGCCTAAAGAGGCCCTTACATCTTCAGACTGCACGGCCTCTCAGCTGGCACACTTGTCTGAGTGTTCATGCTTGTAACGCTGTGTGTGTGATGAGCTGCATTTGTAAAGCTTTGGGCGTGAGGCATTTGATAAGTGTTCAAACAGAGACAATTGCACTGTTACTTGACCCTATTCTCTCAACCGCCAGAGGGCATAGCATGCAGCAGTTTCTGTAGTGTAGTGGTTATCACGTTCGCCTTACACGCGAAAGGTCCCTGGTTCGAGACCGGGCAGAAACAGCAGAGGGTGGCATTTTACACTTTTCATGTTCCACCATCTCGAAGCTCAAGCCATGAACTTATTTGCAGTTGCAACGGAAGAAGCAGTTCCTCTGACACGCTTTGAAATAAATTCTGAGTAGACGAGCGCACTCACATTTGCTCCGAATATGTGATGAATTAAAATTGCATGCCTGCATATGTGCGTGCTTATGTATAGTTGGATGGAAAGCTGAGGGAGCAGTTGTGCAATGCTATTTCTTACAGAAGGGTGGCGCTGCTTTTCTCTGAGCAATGTTCATGCACCCAGGCAGATGTGATATTGGATTTTTCTTTTTTTCAAGGGCAAAAGAAAATTCCTAGCCCTCAGAGCTTCTGCCAATGCAGATCCGGTGCAAAATGAAGGCTCTCACTCGCTCACTTTGTCCACTTTCAATTGATCAGCAGACCGCGTTGGTGTTGTGCTAGATTTCTTCTTCTGTGCATCAACAGCTCTTTTATACGTACCCTTCACGGGCGAATGGAAGGGAGGGTGTGCCACCAGCTTCATTGATCCTGATGTCAATGTGCCAACACCTTCAGGACGAGAAGAAGAGCTATGAAGACAGTCAGAGCGTGCCGACTGGGGCATTCATTTGGCTCATACACCGACAAGGCTTTCAGCGGCAGGAACAAACTTCAGGAATAGGCATTCTTGGCCTCGAAGCCTAAGGGGGGTGGAAACGCTGAGTACAATTCCGTCAGATGATCACAGGACCGTGGCTCGTTGGTCTAGGGGTATGATTCTCGCTTTGGGTGCGAGAGGTCCGGAGGAGCCCGATCAAGGTGGGTAACTTGAGCTCCTTTTTTTTTTTCCCAATGTTATTTTCATTGGACAGACTCTCTGGCTTTCTCGGTAAGCAGTAGTCGATGAACAATTCACTTCCTGAACCTCTTTGCCTGCCATGTCCTTGCCACAAGCACTTTGTGTTCTCTGTTAGCTCTCAGTAACATTCCTTGATTTGCTTGTGAGTTTTGGCCTTCCGATCTCAAAGTGGAAATATGTCCTTCCCTCTGTACGCTGCATAGACCCTCAACAGGCATACTTGTATATGTGCGCATGCTTGATAGGACGTATGTTTTAGGCTGGATTGTGTGAGCTTCAGGCGCAAGGCATTTGATTAGTCTTTAAGCAGGTCCACTTGCAAAGCCCTTTGCACCTGTTCTCCCAGTCCCTACAAAGGGATGCAAGCAGTTGTTTCTGTAGTGTAGTGGTTAGCACGTTCGAGACCGGGCAGAAACACTCTCTGCTGGCATTTTACACAAAATCGTTTTTTTCCCCTTTTGTCACACACAAATGTAAAGTATGAACTTATTTGCGTTCCCATGGAAATAGCATATGCTCTCAAGAGCTTGAGAAATACACTGGGAAGGCAAGCATCCTCACATGTATTGTGTATATGGGGCCAATAATAAAATGCACGCGCCTTCATTTTGTGTATGTAATGTTGCAGAGCACAGAGAGGATTTCTTTTCCCTACTGCTGGGTATTTGGGTCTCTGGGATCACAGTTGGGTCCGCTCCGTCCTCTGAAATGGTGCATATTAGTTACATAGGTTAGTGTACCAAAGAAATATCACATTTTCATATACAGCTTCTTCATTTCTGTGTTCTGAGGGATTACCAGTTGTAAGAAATGCACTTGCCGGTACAGTGATTCCCTGGCTTTCTCTGGCCCGAGAAAGCTTTTCCTCTGAACTGGGAACAGAAGTTGGACTGCTTCTGCTGAACTTCCTGAAAGCATAGCTGGCGGGAGGAGGGACTTTTTGAGTGCTGGGAAAATTTGAGCTGGAAATTTGCATAGGCTGGACAGAGATTGCTTGGAGCAGCCAAAATATAATAACGGCCATGGCGCTCAAGTAAAGCAGAAAGCTTTTAGTATACACCTTTTGCACTCTTGTCAACGAAGCTGGGCTCTGTGAATGCTCACCCTACGCAAGAAAAGAGAACAGACTTTGCTGGTGACCTAAATATATCTCGCCTGATCGAGCACGATCGAGCTCTGAGTGAGCAGCTGTGCAATGGTCATCTTTACCAAAGGGGAGATGCTGCTTTTGCCAGTGTCACGCCCATGCTCTCAGGGCTGGAGGGAGGAGGGCTGCTTTTTGTTTTTACAGGCAAAAGGAAAGGCCCAGCCCTCAGAGCTTCTGCCAATGCATATCCCAGCAGGTGCAAAATAAAGTCTCTCCCCCACCTTGCCAGCTGCAGATTGATCAGAAGACTGCTAGTCTAGTGTGTTGGGCCACTCTCTCTCTTCTGTGTATCGTCCCCTCTTATTACATAAACAGCATAAGAGGAAGGAAGGAAGGAAGGAAGGAAGGAAGGAAGGAAGGAAGGAAGGAAGGAAGGAAGGAAGGAAGGAAGGAAGGAAGGAAGGAAGGAAGGAAGGAAGGAAGGAAGGAAGGAAGGAAGGAAGGAAGGAAGGAAGGAAGGAAGGAAGGAAGGAAGGAAGGAAGGAAGGAACAGTGTATCGCAAGCACCTTTCACCCTGATGTCAATGGTCCACCAACCTTCGGGATGAGGAGTAGACCTGTGAAGACGCTCAGCCTTTGCATCATTTAGGGACGAGGACGGGCTTTAGGAGCAAACGTTAGGAAGAGATACTCTTGTGCTACAATCCTCAAGAGGTACAACTGCCAAGTCAAATCCCTACATATTGTCTAGACTACTCTGCAAGTGTAGGCTCGTTGGTCTAGGGGTATGATTCTCGCTTCGGGTGCGAGAGGTCCCGGGTTCAAATCCCGGACGAGCCCATTGATTGGTGCCTGGCCCGATACTTTTTTACACATGTGTTTTTCAATTCTATAGACTCTGGACTGATGGATGGACAATGGTCGATGAACATTGGGCTTCCTAAGCCTCTTTGCGGACCGCCTCATTGCGCCATGCATTAAGGAGTCCCAAGTAGCTCTCAGTCACCTTTCTGGATTTGTTTGTTAATTCATGGCTGTCCCATACCAATGCCTAAAGAGGCCCTTACATCTTCAGACTGCACGGCCTCTCAGCTGGCACACTTGTCTGAGTGTTCATGCTTGTAACGCCGTGTGTGTGATGAGCTGCATTTGTAAAGCTTTGGGCGTGAGGCATTTGATAAGTGTTCAAACAGAGACAATTGCACTGTTACTTGACCCTATTCTCTCAACCGCCAGAGGGCATAGCATGCAGCAGTTTCTGTAGTGTAGTGGTTATCACGTTCGCCTTACACGCGAAAGGTCCCTGGTTCGAGACCGGGCAGAAACAGCAGAGGGTGGCATTTTACACTTTTCATGTTCCACCATCTCGAAGCTCAAGCCATGAACTTATTTGCAGTTGCAACGGAAGAAGCAGTTCCTCTGACACGCTTTGAAATAAATTCTGAGTAGACGAGCGCACTCACATTTGCTCCGAATATGTGATGAATTAAAATTGCATGCCTGCATATGTGCGTGCTTATGTATAGTTGGATGGAAAGCTGAGGGAGCAGTTGTGCAATGCTATTTCTTACAGAAGGGTGGCGCTGCTTTTCCCTGAGCAATGTTCATGCACCCAGGCAGATGTGATATTGGATTTTTCTTTTTTTCAAGGGCAAAAGAAAATTCCTAGCCCTCAGAGCTTCTGCCAATGCAGATCCGGTGCAAAATGAAGGCTCTCACTCGCTCACTTTGTCCACTTTCAATTGATCAGCAGACCGCGTTGGTGTTGTGCTAGATTTCTTCTTCTGTGCATCAACAGCTCTTTTATACGTACCCTTCACGGGCGAATGGAAGGGAGGGTGTGCCACCAGCTTCATTGATCCTGATGTCAATGTGCCAACACCTTCAGGACGAGAAGAAGAGCTATGAAGACAGTCAGAGCGTGCCGACTGGGGCATTCATTTGGCTCATACACCGACAAGGCTTTCAGCGGCAGGAACAAACTTCAGGAATAGGCATTCTTGGCCTCGAAGCCTAAGGGGGGTGGAAACGCTGAGTACAATTCCGTCAGATGATCACAGGACCGTGGCTCGTTGGTCTAGGGGTATGATTCTCGCTTTGGGTGCGAGAGGTCCGGAGGAGCCCGATCAAGGTGGGTAACTTGAGCTCCTTTTTTTTTTTCCCAATGTTATTTTCATTGGACAGACTCTCTGGCTTTCTCGGTAAGCAGTAGTCGATGAACAATTCACTTCCTGAACCTCTTTGCCTGCCATGTCCTTGCCACAAGCACTTTGTGTTCTCTGTTAGCTCTCAGTAACATTCCTTGATTTGCTTGTGAGTTTTGGCCGTCCGATCTCAAAGTGGAAATATGTCCTTCCCTCTGTACGCTGCATAGACCCTCAACAGGCATACTTGTATATGTGCGCATGCTTGATAGGACGTATGTTTTAGGCTGGATTGTGTGAGCTTCAGGCGCAAGGCATTTGATTAGTCTTTAAGCAGGTCCACTTGCAAAGCCCTTTGCACCTGTTCTCCCAGTCCCTACAAAGGGATGCAAGCAGTTGTTTCTGTAGTGTAGTGGTTAGCACGTTCGAGACCGGGCAGAAACACTCTCTGCTGGCATTTTACACAAAATCGTTTTTTTCCCCTTTTGTCACACACAAATGTAAAGTATGAACTTATTTGCGTTCCCATGGAAATAGCATATGCTCTCAAGAGCTTGAGAAATACACTGGGAAGGCAAGCATCCTCACATGTATTGTGTATATGGGGCCAATAATAAAATGCACGCGCCTTCATTTTGTGTATGTAATGTTGCAGAGCACAGAGAGGATTTCTTTTCCCTACTGCTGGGTATTTGGGTCTCTGGGATCACAGTTGGGTCCGCTCCGTCCTCTGAAATGGTGCATATTAGTTACATAGGTTAGTGTACCAAAGAAATATCACATTTTCATATACAGCTTCTTCATTTCTGTGTTCTGAGGGATTACCAGTTGTAAGAAATGCACTTGCCGGTACAGTGATTCCCTGGCTTTCTCTGGCCCGAGAAAGCTTTTCCTCTGAACTGGGAACAGAAGTTGGACTGCTTCTGCTGAACTTCCTGAAAGCATAGCTGGCGGGAGGAGGGACTTTTTGAGTGCTGGGAAAATTTGAGCTGGAAATTTGCATAGGCTGGACAGAGATTGCTTGGAGCAGCCAAAATATAATAATGGCCATGGCGCTCAAGTAAAGCAGAAAGCTTTTAGTATACACCTTTTGCACTCTTGTCAACGAAGCTGGGCTCTGTGAATGCTCACCCTACGCAAGAAAAGAGAACAGACTTTGCTGGTGACCTAAATATATCTCGCCTGATCGAGCACGATCGAGCTCTGAGTGAGCAGCTGTGCAATGGTCATCTTTACCAAAGGGGAGATGCTGCTTTTGCCAGTGTCACGCCCATGCTCTCAGGGCTGGAGGGAGGAGGGCTGCTTTTTGTTTTTACAGGCAAAAGGAAAGGCCCAGCCCTCAGAGCTTCTGCCAATGCATATCCCAGCAGGTGCAAAATAAAGTCTCTCCCCCACCTTGCCAGCTGCAGATTGATCAGAAGACTGCTAGTCTAGTGTGTTGGGCCACTCTCTCTCTTCTGTGTATCGTCCCCTCTTATTACATAAACAGCATAAGAGGAAGGAAGGAAGGAAGGAAGGAAGGAAGGAAGGAAGGAAGGAAGGAAAGAAGGAAGGAAGGAAGGAAGGAAGGAAGGAAGGAAGGAAGGAAGGAAGGAAGGAAGGAAGGAAGGAAGGAAGGAAGGAAGGAAGGAAGGAAGGAAGGAAGGAAGGAAGGAAGGAAGGAAGGAAGGAAGGAAGGAAGGAAGGAAGGAAGGAAGGAAGGAAGGAAGGAAGGAAGGAAGGAAGGAAGGAAGGAAGGAAGGAAGGAAGGAACAGTGTATCGCAAGCACCTTTCACCCTGATGTCAATGGTCCACCAACCTTCGGGATGAGGAGTAGACCTGTGAAGACGCTCAGCCTTTGCATCATTTAGGGACGAGGACGGGCTTTAGGAGCAAACGTTAGGAAGAGATACTCTTGTGCTACAATCCTCAAGAGGTACAACTGCCAAGTCAAATCCCTACATATTGTCTAGACTACTCTGCAAGTGTAGGCTCGTTGGTCTAGGGGTATGATTCTCGCTTCGGGTGCGAGAGGTCCCGGGTTCAAATCCCGGACGAGCCCATTGATTGGTGCCTGGCCCGATACTTTTTTACACATGTGTTTTTCAATTCTATAGACTCTGGACTGATGGATGGACAATGGTCGATGAACATTGGGCTTCCTAAGCCTCTTTGCGGACCGCCTCATTGCGCCATGCATTAAGGAGTCCCAAGTAGCTCTCAGTCACCTTTCTGGATTTGTTTGTTAATTCATGGCTGTCCCATACCAATGCCTAAAGAGGCCCTTACATCTTCAGACTGCACGGCCTCTCAGCTGGCACACTTGTCTGAGTGTTCATGCTTGTAACGCCGTGTGTGTGATGAGCTGCATTTGTAAAGCTTTGGGCGTGAGGCATTTGATAAGTGTTCAAACAGAGACAATTGCACTGTTACTTGACCCTATTCTCTCAACCGCCAGAGGGCATAGCATGCAGCAGTTTCTGTACTGTAGTGGTTATCACGTTCGCCTTACACGCGA
The DNA here is from genome assembly GCF_040938575.1 of Ambystoma mexicanum. NCBI lineage: Eukaryota > Metazoa > Chordata > Amphibia > Caudata > Ambystomatidae > Ambystoma > Ambystoma mexicanum. The sequence continues at coordinate 328,994 of NW_027182362.1, forward strand.
AAGGTCCCTGGTTCGAGACCGGGCAGAAACAGCAGAGGGTGGCATTTTACACTTTTCATGTTCCACCATCTCGAAGCTCAAGCCATGAACTTATTTGCAGTTGCAACGGAAGAAGCAGTTCCTCTGACACGCTTTGAAATAAATTCTGAGTAGACGAGCGCACTCACATTTGCTCCGAATATGTGATGAATTAAAATTGCATGCCTGCATATGTGCGTGCTTATGTATAGTTGGATGGAAAGCTGAGGGAGCAGTTGTGCAATGCTATTTCTTACAGAAGGGTGGCGCTGCTTTTCCCTGAGCAATGTTCATGCACCCAGGCAGATGTGATATTGGATTTTTCTTTTTTTCAAGGGCAAAAGAAAATTCCTAGCCCTCAGAGCTTCTGCCAATGCAGATCCGGTGCAAAATGAAGGCTCTCACTCGCTCACTTTGTCCACTTTCAATTGATCAGCAGACCGCGTTGGTGTTGTGCTAGATTTCTTCTTCTGTGCATCAACAGCTCTTTTATACGTACCCTTCACGGGCGCATGGAAGGGAGGGTGTGCCACCAGCTTCATTGATCCTGATGTCAATGTGCCAACACCTTCAGGACGAGAAGAAGAGCTATGAAGACAGTCAGAGCGTGCCGACTGGGGCATTCATTTGGCTCATACACCGACAAGGCTTTCAGCGGCAGGAACAAACTTCAGGAATAGGCATTCTTGGCCTCGAAGCCTAAGGGGGGTGGAAATGCTGAGTACAATTCCGTCAGATGATCACAGGACCGTGGCTCGTTGGTCTAGGGGTATGATTCTCGCTTTGGGTGCGAGAGGTCCGGAGGAGCCCGATCAAGGTGGGTAACTTGAGCTCCTTTTTTTTTTTTCCAATGTTATTTTCATTGGACAGACTCTCTGGCTTTCTCGGTAAGCAGTAGTCGATGAACAATTCACTTCCTGAACCTCTTTGCCTGCCATGTCCTTGCGACAAGCACTTTGTGTTCTCTGTTAGCTCTCAGTAACATTCCTTGATTTGCTTGTGAGTTTTGGCCGTCCGATCTCAAAGTGGAAATATGTCCTTCCCTCTGTACGCTGCATAGACCCTCAACAGGCATACTTGTATATGTGCGCATGCTTGATAGGACGTATGTTTTAGGCTGGATTGTGTGAGCTTCAGGCGCAAGGCATTTGATTAGTCTTTAAGCAGGTCCACTTGCAAAGCCCTTTGCACCTGTTCTCCCAGTCCCTACAAAGGGATGCAAGCAGTTGTTTCTGTAGTGTAGTGGTTAGCACGTTCGAGACCGGGCAGAAACACTCTCTGCTGGCATTTTACACAAAATCGTTTTTTTCCCCTTTTGTCACACACAAATGTAAAGTATGAACTTATTTGCGTTCCCATGGAAATAGCATATGCTCTCAAGAGCTTGAGAAATACACTGGGAAGGCAAGCATCCTCACATGTATTGTGTATATGGGGCCAATAATAAAATGCACGCGCCTTCATTTTGTGTATGTAATGTTGCAGAGCACAGAGAGGATTTCTTTTCCCTACTGCTGGGTATTTGGGTCTCTGGGATCACAGTTGGGTCCGCTCCGTCCTCTGAAATGGTGCATATTAGTTACATAGGTTAGTGTACCAAAGAAATATCACATTTTCATATACAGCTTCTTCATTTCTGTGTTCTGAGGGATTACCAGTTGTAAGAAATGCACTTGCCGGTACAGTGATTCCCTGGCTTTCTCTGGCCCGAGAAAGCTTTTCCTCTGAACTGGGAACAGAAGTTGGACTGCTTCTGCTGAACTTCCTGAAAGCATAGCTGGCGGGAGGAGGGACTTTTTGAGTGCTGGGAAAATTTGAGCTGGAAATTTGCATAGGCTGGACAGAGATTGCTTGGAGCAGCCAAAATATAATAACGGCCATGGCGCTCAAGTAAAGCAGAAAGCTTTTAGTATACACCTTTTGCACTCTTGTCAACGAAGCTGGGCTCTGTGAATGCTCACCCTACGCAAGAAAAGAGAACAGACTTTGCTGGTGACCTAAATATATCTCGCCTGATCGAGCACGATCGAGCTCTGAGTGAGCAGCTGTGCAATGGTCATCTTTACCAAAGGGGAGATGCTGCTTTTGCCAGTGTCACGCCCATGCTCTCAGGGCTGGAGGGAGGAGGGCTGCTTTTTGTTTTTACAGGCAAAAGGAAAGGCCCAGCCCTCAGAGCTTCTGCCAATGCATATCCCAGCAGGTGCAAAATAAAGTCTCTCCCCCACCTTGCCAGCTGCAGATTGATCAGAAGACTGCTAGTCTAGTGTGTTGGGCCACTCTCTCTCTTCTGTGTATCGTCCCCTCTTATTACATAAACAGCATAAGAGGAAGGAAGGAAGGAAGGAAGGAAGGAAGGAAGGAAGGAAGGAAGGAAGGAAGGAAGGAAGGAAGGAAGGAAGGAAGGAAGGAAGGAAGGAAGGAAGGAAGGAAGGAAGGAAGGAAGGAAGGAAGGAAGGAAGGAAGGAAGGAAGGAAGGAAGGAAGGAAGGAAGGAAGGAAGGAAGGAAGGAAGGAAGGAAGGAAGGAAGGAACAGTGTATCGCAAGCACCTTTCACCCTGATGTCAATGGTCCACCAACCTTCGGGATGAGGAGTAGACCTGTGAAGACGCTCAGCCTTTGCATCATTTAGGGACGAGGACGGGCTTTAGGAGCAAACGTTAGGAAGAGATACTCTTGTGCTACAATCCTCAAGAGGTACAACTGCCAAGTCAAATCCCTACATATTGTCTAGACTACTCTGCAAGTGTAGGCTCGTTGGTCTAGGGGTATGATTCTCGCTTCGGGTGCGAGAGGTCCCGGGTTCAAATCCCGGACGAGCCCATTGATTGGTGCCTGGCCCGATACTTTTTTACACATGTGTTTTTCAATTCTATAGACTCTGGACTGATGGATGGACAATGGTCGATGAACATTGGGCTTCCTAAGCCTCTTTGCGGACCGCCTCATTGCGCCATGCATTAAGGAGTCCCAAGTAGCTCTCAGTCACCTTTCTGGATTTGTTTGTTAATTCATGGCTGTCCCATACCAATGCCTAAAGAGGCCCTTACATCTTCAGACTGCACGGCCTCTCAGCTGGCACACTTGTCTGAGTGTTCATGCTTGTAACGCCGTGTGTGTGATGAGCTGCATTTGTAAAGCTTTGGGCGTGAGGCATTTGATAAGTGTTCAAACAGAGACAATTGCACTGTTACTTGACCCTATTCTCTCAACCGCCAGAGGGCATAGCATGCAGCAGTTTCTGTAGTGTAGTGGTTATCACGTTCGCCTTACACGCGAAAGGTCCCTGGTTCGAGACCGGGCAGAAACAGCAGAGGGTGGCATTTTACACTTTTCATGTTCCACCATCTCGAAGCTCAAGCCATGAACTTATTTGCAGTTGCAACGGAAGAAGCAGTTCCTCTGACACGCTTTGAAATAAATTCTGAGTAGACGAGCGCACTCACATTTGCTCCGAATATGTGATGAATTAAAATTGCATGCCTGCATATGTGCGTGCTTATGTATAGTTGGATGGAAAGCTGAGGGAGCAGTTGTGCAATGCTATTTCTTACAGAAGGGTGGCGCTGCTTTTCCCTGAGCAATGTTCATGCACCCAGGCAGATGTGATATTGGATTTTTCTTTTTTTCAAGGGCAAAAGAAAATTCCTAGCCCTCAGAGCTTCTGCCAATGCAGATCCGGTGCAAAATGAAGGCTCTCACTCGCTCACTTTGTCCACTTTCAATTGATCAGCAGACCGCGTTGGTGTTGTGCTAGATTTCTTCTTCTGTGCATCAACAGCTCTTTTATACGTACCCTTCACGGGCGAATGGAAGGGAGGGTGTGCCACCAGCTTCATTGATCCTGATGTCAATGTGCCAACACCTTCAGGACGAGAAGAAGAGCTATGAAGACAGTCAGAGCGTGCCGACTGGGGCATTCATTTGGCTCATACACCGACAAGGCTTTCAGCGGCAGGAACAAACTTCAGGAATAGGCATTCTTGGCCTCGAAGCCTAAGGGGGGTGGAAACGCTGAGTACAATTCCGTCAGATGATCACAGGACCGTGGCTCGTTGGTCTAGGGGTATGATTCTCGCTTTGGGTGCGAGAGGTCCGGAGGAGCCCGATCAAGGTGGGTAACTTGAGCTCCTTTTTTTTTTTTCCAATGTTATTTTCATTGGACAGACTCTCTGGCTTTCTCGGTAAGCAGTAGTCGATGAACAATTCACTTCCTGAACCTCTTTGCCTGCCATGTCCTTGCGACAAGCACTTTGTGTTCTCTGTTAGCTCTCAGTAACATTCCTTGATTTGCTTGTGAGTTTTGGCCGTCCGATCTCAAAGTGGAAATATGTCCTTCCCTCTGTACGCTGCATAGACCCTCAACAGGCATACTTGTATATGTGCGCATGCTTGATAGGACGTATGTTTTAGGCTGGATTGTGTGAGCTTCAGGCGCAAGGCATTTGATTAGTCTTTAAGCAGGTCCACTTGCAAAGCCCTTTGCACCTGTTCTCCCAGTCCCTACAAAGGGATGCAAGCAGTTGTTTCTGTAGTGTAGTGGTTAGCACGTTCGAGACCGGGCAGAAACACTCTCTGCTGGCATTTTACACAAAATCGTTTTTTTCCCCTTTTGTCACACACAAATGTAAAGTATGAACTTATTTGCGTTCCCATGGAAATAGCATATGCTCTCAAGAGCTTGAGAAATACACTGGGAAGGCAAGCATCCTCACATGTATTGTGTATATGGGGCCAATAATAAAATGCACGCGCCTTCATTTTGTGTATGTAATGTTGCAGAGCACAGAGAGGATTTCTTTTCCCTACTGCTGGGTATTTGGGTCTCTGGGATCACAGTTGGGTCCGCTCCGTCCTCTGAAATGGTGCATATTAGTTACATAGGTTAGTGTACCAAAGAAATATCACATTTTCATATACAGCTTCTTCATTTCTGTGTTCTGAGGGATTACCAGTTGTAAGAAATGCACTTGCCGGTACAGTGATTCCCTGGCTTTCTCTGGCCCGAGAAAGCTTTTCCTCTGAACTGGGAACAGAAGTTGGACTGCTTCTGCTGAACTTCCTGAAAGCATAGCTGGCGGGAGGAGGGACTTTTTGAGTGCTGGGAAAATTTGAGCTGGAAATTTGCATAGGCTGGACAGAGATTGCTTGGAGCAGCCAAAATATAATAACGGCCATGGCGCTCAAGTAAAGCAGAAAGCTTTTAGTATACACCTTTTGCACTCTTGTCAACGAAGCTGGGCTCTGTGAATGCTCACCCTACGCAAGAAAAGAGAACAGACTTTGCTGGTGACCTAAATATATATCTCGCCTGATCGAGCACGATCGAGCTCTGAGTGAGCAGCTGTGCAATGGTCATCTTTACCAAAGGTGGAGATGCTGCTTTTGCCAGTGTCACGCCCATGCTCTCAGGGCTGGAGGGAGGAGGGCTGCTTTTTGTTTTTACAGGCAAAAGGAAAGGCCCAGCCCTCAGAGCTTCTGCCAATGCATATCCCAGCAGGTGCAAAATAAAGTCTCTCCCCCACCTTGCCAGCTGCAGATTGATCAGAAGACTGCTAGTCTAGTGTGTTGGGCCACTCTCTCTCTTCTGTGTATCGTCCCCTCTTATTACATAAACAGCATAAGAGGAAGGAAGGAAGGAAGGAAGCAAGGAAGGAAGGAAGGAAGGAAGGAAGGAAGGAAGGAAGGAAGGAAGGAAGGAAGGAAGGAAGGAAGGAAGGAAGGAAGGAAGGAAGGAAGGAAGGAAGGAAGGAAGGAAGGAAGGAACAGTGTATCGCAAGCACCTTTCACCCTGATGTCAATGGTCCACCAACCTTCGGGATGAGGAGTAGACCTGTGAAGACGCTCAGCCTTTGCATCATTTAGGGACGAGGACGGGCTTTAGGAGCAAACGTTAGGAAGAGATACTCTTGTGCTACAATCCTCAAGAGGTACAACTGCCAAGTCAAATCCCTACATATTGTCTAGACTACTCTGCAAGTGTAGGCTCGTTGGTCTAGGGGTATGATTCTCGCTTCGGGTGCGAGAGGTCCCGGGTTCAAATCCCGGACGAGCCCATTGATTGGTGCCTGGCCCGATACTTTTTTACACATGTGTTTTTCAATTCTATAGACTCTGGACTGATGGATGGACAATGGTCGATGAACATTGGGCTTCCTAAGCCTCTTTGCGGACCGCCTCATTGCGCCATGCATTAAGGAGTCCCAAGTAGCTCTCAGTCACCTTTCTGGATTTGTTTGTTAATTCATGGCTGTCCCATACCAATGCCTAAAGAGGCCCTTACATCTTCAGACTGCACGGCCTCTCAGCTGGCACACTTGTCTGAGTGTTCATGCTTGTAACGCCGTGTGTGTGATGAGCTGCATTTGTAAAGCTTTGGGCGTGAGGCATTTGATAAGTGTTCAAACAGAGACAATTGCACTGTTACTTGACCCTATTCTCTCAACCGCCAGAGGGCATAGCATGCAGCAGTTTCTGTAGTGTAGTGGTTATCACGTTCGCCTTACACGCGAAAGGTCCCTGGTTCGAGACCGGGCAGAAACAGCAGAGGGTGGCATTTTACACTTTTCATGTTCCACCATCTCGAAGCTCAAGCCATGAACTTATTTGCAGTTGCAACGGAAGAAGCAGTTCCTCTGACACGCTTTGAAATAAATTCTGAGTAGACGAGCGCACTCACATTTGCTCCGAATATGTGATGAATTAAAATTGCATGCCTGCATATGTGCGTGCTTATGTATAGTTGGATGGAAAGCTGAGGGAGCAGTTGTGCAATGCTATTTCTTACAGAAGGGTGGCGCTGCTTTTCCCTGAGCAATGTTCATGCACCCAGGCAGATGTGATATTGGATTTTTCTTTTTTTCAAGGGCAAAAGAAAATTCCTAGCCCTCAGAGCTTCTGCCAATGCAGATCCGGTGCAAAATGAAGGCTCTCACTCGCTCACTTTGTCCACTTTCAATTGATCAGCAGACCGCGTTGGTGTTGTGCTAGATTTCTTCTTCTGTGCATCAACAGCTCTTTTATACGTACCCTTCACGGGCGCATGGAAGGGAGGGTGTGCCACCAGCTTCATTGATCCTGATGTCAATGTGCCAACACCTTCAGGACGAGAAGAAGAGCTATGAAGACAGTCAGAGCGTGCCGACTGGGGCATTCATTTGGCTCATACACCGACAAGGCTTTCAGCGGCAGGAACAAACTTCAGGAATAGGCATTCTTGGCCTCGAAGCCTAAGGGGGGTGGAAATGCTGAGTACAATTCCGTCAGATGATCACAGGACCGTGGCTCGTTGGTCTAGGGGTATGATTCTCGCTTTGGGTGCGAGAGGTCCGGAGGAGCCCGATCAAGGTGGGTAACTTGAGCTCCTTTTTTTTTTTTCCAATGTTATTTTCATTGGACAGACTCTCTGGCTTTCTCGGTAAGCAGTAGTCGATGAACAATTCACTTCCTGAACCTCTTTGCCTGCCATGTCCTTGCGACAAGCACTTTGTGTTCTCTGTTAGCTCTCAGTAACATTCCTTGATTTGCTTGTGAGTTTTGGCCGTCCGATCTCAAAGTGGAAATATGTCCTTCCCTCTGTACGCTGCATAGACCCTCAACAGGCATACTTGTATATGTGCGCATGCTTGATAGGACGTATGTTTTAGGCTGGATTGTGTGAGCTTCAGGCGCAAGGCATTTGATTAGTCTTTAAGCAGGTCCACTTGCAAAGCCCTTTGCACCTGTTCTCCCAGTCCCTACAAAGGGATGCAAGCAGTTGTTTCTGTAGTGTAGTGGTTAGCACGTTCGAGACCGGGCAGAAACACTCTCTGCTGGCATTTTACACAAAATCGTTTTTTTCCCCTTTTGTCACACACAAATGTAAAGTATGAACTTATTTGCGTTCCCATGGAAATAGCATATGCTCTCAAGAGCTTGAGAAATACACTGGGAAGGCAAGCATCCTCACATGTATTGTGTATATGGGGCCAATAATAAAATGCACGCGCCTTCATTTTGTGTATGTAATGTTGCAGAGCACAGAGAGGATTTCTTTTCCCTACTGCTGGGTATTTGGGTCTCTGGGATCACAGTTGGGTCCGCTCCGTCCTCTGAAATGGTGCATATTAGTTACATAGGTTAGTGTACCAAAGAAATATCACATTTTCATATACAGCTTCTTCATTTCTGTGTTCTGAGGGATTACCAGTTGTAAGAAATGCACTTGCCGGTACAGTGATTCCCTGGCTTTCTCTGGCCCGAGAAAGCTTTTCCTCTGAACTGGGAACAGAAGTTGGACTGCTTCTGCTGAACTTCCTGAAAGCATAGCTGGCGGGAGGAGGGACTTTTTGAGTGCTGGGAAAATTTGAGCTGGAAATTTGCATAGGCTGGACAGAGATTGCTTGGAGCAGCCAAAATATAATAACGGCCATGGCGCTCAAGTAAAGCAGAAAGCTTTTAGTATACACCTTTTGCACTCTTGTCAACGAAGCTGGGCTCTGTGAATGCTCACCCTACGCAAGAAAAGAGAACAGACTTTGCTGGTGACCTAAATATATATCTCGCCTGATCGAGCACGATCGAGCTCTGAGTGAGCAGCTGTGCAATGGTCATCTTTACCAAAGGGGAGATGCTGCTTTTGCCAGTGTCACGCCCATGCTCTCAGGGCTGGAGGGAGGAGGGCTGCTTTTTGTTTTTACAGGCAAAAGGAAAGCCCCAGCCCTCAGAGCTTCTGCCAATGCATATCCCAGCAGGTGCAAAATAAAGTCTCTCCCCCACCTTGCCAGCTGCAGATTGATCAGAAGACTGCTAGTCTAGTGTGTTGGGCCACTCTCTCTCTTCTGTGTATCGTCCCCTCTTATTACATAAACAGCATAAGAGGAAGGAAGGAAGGAAGGAAGCAAGGAAGGAAGGAAGGAAGGAAGGAAGGAAGGAAGGAAGGAAGGAAGGAAGGAAGGAAGGAAGGAAGGAAGGAAGGAAGGAAGGAAGGAAGGAAGGAAGGAAGGAAGGAAGGAAGGAAGGAAGGAAGGAAGGAACAGTGTATCGCAAGCACCTTTCACCCTGATGTCAATGGTCCACCAACCTTCGGGATGAGGAGTAGACCTGTGAAGACGCTCAGCCTTTGCATCATTTAGGGACGAGGACGGGCTTTAGGAGCAAACGTTAGGAAGAGATACTCTTGTGCTACAATCCTCAAGAGGTACAACTGCCAAGTCAAATCCCTACATATTGTCTAGACTACTCTGCAAGTGTAGGCTCGTTGGTCTAGGGGTATGATTCTCGCTTCGGGTGCGAGAGGTCCCGGGTTCAAATCCCGGACGAGCCCATTGATTGGTGCCTGGCCCGATACTTTTTTACACATGTGTTTTTCAATTCTATAGACTCTGGACTGATGGATGGACAATGGTCGATGAACATTGGGCTTCCTAAGCCTCTTTGCGGACCGCCTCATTGCGCCATGCATTAAGGAGTCCCAAGTAGCTCTCAGTCACCTTTCTGGATTTGTTTGTTAATTCATGGCTGTCCCATACCAATGCCTAAAGAGGCCCTTACATCTTCAGACTGCACGGCCTCTCAGCTGGCACACTTGTCTGAGTGTTCATGCTTGTAACGCCGTGTGTGTGATGAGCTGCATTTGTAAAGCTTTGGGCGTGAGGCATTTGATAAGTGTTCAAACAGAGACAATTGCACTGTTACTTGACCCTATTCTCTCAACCGCCAGAGGGCATAGCATGCAGCAGTTTCTGTAGTGTAGTGGTTATCACGTTCGCCTTACACGCGAAAGGTCCCTGGTTCGAGACCGGGCAGAAACAGCAGAGGGTGGCATTTTACACTTTTCATGTTCCACCATCTCGAAGCTCAAGCCATGAACTTATTTGCAGTTGCAACGGAAGAAGCAGTTCCTCTGACACGCTTTGAAATAAATTCTGAGTAGACGAGCGCACTCACATTTGCTCCGAATATGTGATGAATTAAAATTGCATGCCTGCATATGTGCGTGCTTATGTATAGTTGGATGGAAAGCTGAGGGAGCAGTTGTGCAATGCTATTTCTTACAGAAGGGTGGCGCTGCTTTTCCCTGAGCAATGTTCATGCACCCAGGCAGATGTGATATTGGATTTTTCTTTTTTTCAAGGGCAAAAGAAAATTCCTAGCCCTCAGAGCTTCTGCCAATGCAGATCCGGTGCAAAATGAAGGCTCTCACTCGCTCACTTTGTCCACTTTCAATTGATCAGCAGACCGCGTTGGTGTTGTGCTAGATTTCTTCTTCTGTGCATCAACAGCTCTTTTATACGTACCCTTCACGGGCGCATGGAAGGGAGGGTGTGCCACCAGCTTCATTGATCCTGATGTCAATGTGCCAACACCTTCAGGACGAGAAGAAGAGCTATGAAGACAGTCAGAGCGTGCCGACTGGGGCATTCATTTGGCTCATACACCGACAAGGCTTTCAGCGGCAGGAACAAACTTCAGGAATAGGCATTCTTGGCCTCGAAGCCTAAGGGGGGTGGAAATGCTGAGTACAATTCCGTCAGATGATCACAGGACCGTGGCTCGTTGGTCTAGGGGTATGATTCTCGCTTTGGGTGCGAGAGGTCCGGAGGAGCCCGATCAAGGTGGGTAACTTGAGCTCCTTTTTTTTTTTTCCAATGTTATTTTCATTGGACAGACTCTCTGGCTTTCTCGGTAAGCAGTAGTCGATGAACAATTCACTTCCTGAACCTCTTTGCCTGCCATGTCCTTGCGACAAGCACTTTGTGTTCTCTGTTAGCTCTCAGTAACATTCCTTGATTTGCTTGTGAGTTTTGGCCGTCCGATCTCAAAGTGGAAATATGTCCTTCCCTCTGTACGCTGCATAGACCCTCAACAGGCATACTTGTATATGTGCGCATGCTTGATAGGACGTATGTTTTAGGCTGGATTGTGTGAGCTTCAGGCGCAAGGCATTTGATTAGTCTTTAAGCAGGTCCACTTGCAAAGCCCTTTGCACCTGTTCTCCCAGTCCCTACAAAGGGATGCAAGCAGTTGTTTCTGTAGTGTAGTGGTTAGCACGTTCGAGACCGGGCAGAAACACTCTCTGCTGGCATTTTACACAAAATCGTTTTTTTCCCCTTTTGTCACACACAAATGTAAAGTATGAACTTATTTGCGTTCCCATGGAAATAGCATATGCTCTCAAGAGCTTGAGAAATACACTGGGAAGGCAAGCATCCTCACATGTATTGTGTATATGGGGCCAATAATAAAATGCACGCGCCTTCATTTTGTGTATGTAATGTTGCAGAGCACAGAGAGGATTTCTTTTCCCTACTGCTGGGTATTTGGGTCTCTGGGATCACAGTTGGGTCCGCTCCGTCCTCTGAAATGGTGCATATTAGTTACATAGGTTAGTGTACCAAAGAAATATCACATTTTCATATACAGCTTCTTCATTTCTGTGTTCTGAGGGATTACCAGTTGTAAGAAATGCACTTGCCGGTACAGTGATTCCCTGGCTTTCTCTGGCCCGAGAAAGCTTTTCCTCTGAACTGGGAACAGAAGTTGGACTGCTTCTGCTGAACTTCCTGAAAGCATAGCTGGCGGGAGGAGGGACTTTTTGAGTGCTGGGAAAATTTGAGCTGGAAATTTGCATAGGCTGGACAGAGATTGCTTGGAGCAGCCAAAATATAATAACGGCCATGGCGCTCAAGTAAAGCAGAAAGCTTTTAGTATACACCTTTTGCACTCTTGTCAACGAAGCTGGGCTCTGTGAATGCTCACCCTACGCAAGAAAAGAGAACAGACTTTGCTGGTGACCTAAATATATATCTCGCCTGATCGAGCACGATCGAGCTCTGAGTGAGCAGCTGTGCAATGGTCATCTTTACCAAAGGGGAGATGCTGCTTTTGCCAGTGTCACGCCCATGCTCTCAGGGCTGGAGGGAGGAGGGCTGCTTTTTGTTTTTACAGGCAAAAGGAAAGCCCCAGCCCTCAGAGCTTCTGCCAATGCATATCCCAGCAGGTGCAAAATAAAGTCTCTCCCCCACCTTGCCAGCTGCAGATTGATCAGAAGACTGCTAGTCTAGTGTGTTGGGCCACTCTCTCTCTTCTGTGTATCGTCCCCTCTTATTACATAAACAGCATAAGAGGAAGGAAGGAAGGAAGGAAGGAAGGAAGGAAGGAAGGAAGGAAGGAAGGAAGGAAGGAAGGAAGGAAGGAAGGAAGGAAGGAAGGAAGGAAGGAAGGAAGGAAGGAAGGAAGGAAGGAAGGAAGGAAGGAAGGAAGGAAGGAAGGAAGGAAGGAAGGAAGGAAGGAAGGAAGGAAGGAAGGAAGGAAGGAAGGAAGGAAGGAAGGAAGGAAGGAAGGAAGGAAGGAAGGAAGGAAGGAAGGAAGGAAGGAAGGAAGGAACAGTGTATCGCAAGCACCTTTCACCCTGATGTCAATGGTCCACCAACCTTCGGGATGAGGAGTAGACCTGTGAAGACGCTCAGCCTTTGCATCATTTAGGGACGAGGACGGGCTTTAGGAGCAAACGTTAGGAAGAGATACTCTTGTGCTACAATCCTCAAGAGGTACAACTGCCAAGTCAAATCCCTACATATTGTCTAGACTACTCTGCAAGTGTAGGCTCGTTGGTCTAGGGGTATGATTCTCGCTTCGGGTGCGAGAGGTCCCGGGTTCAAATCCCGGACGAGCCCATTGATTGGTGCCTGGCCCGATACTTTTTTACACATGTGTTTTTCAATTCTATAGACTCTGGACTGATGGATGGACAATGGTCGATGAACATTGGGCTTCCTAAGCCTCTTTGCGGACCGCCTCATTGCGCCATGCATTAAGGAGTCCCAAGTAGCTCTCAGTCACCTTTCTGGATTTGTTTGTTAATTCATGGCTGTCCCATACCAATGCCTAAAGAGGCCCTTACATCTTCAGACTGCACGGCCTCTCAGCTGGCACACTTGTCTGAGTGTTCATGCTTGTAACGCCGTGTGTGTGATGAGCTGCATTTGTAAAGCTTTGGGCGTGAGGCATTTGATAAGTGTTCAAACAGAGACAATTGCACTGTTACTTGACCCTATTCTCTCAACCGCCAGAGGGCATAGCATGCAGCAGTTTCTGTAGTGTAGTGGTTATCACGTTCGCCTTACACGCGAAAGGTCCCTGGTTCGAGACCGGGCAGAAACAGCAGAGGGTGGCATTTTACACTTTTCATGTTCCACCATCTCGAAGCTCAAGCCATGAACTTATTTGCAGTTGCAACGGAAGAAGCAGTTCCTCTGACACGCTTTGAAATAAATTCTGAGTAGACGAGCGCACTCACATTTGCTCCGAATATGTGATGAATTAAAATTGCATGCCTGCATATGTGCGTGCTTATGTATAGTTGGATGGAAAGCTGAGGGAGCAGTTGTGCAATGCTATTTCTTACAGAAGGGTGGCGCTGCTTTTCCCTGAGCAATGTTCATGCACCCAGGCAGATGTGATATTGGATTTTTCTTTTTTTCAAGGGCAAAAGAAAATTCCTAGCCCTCAGAGCTTCTGCCAATGCAGATCCGGTGCAAAATGAAGGCTCTCACTCGCTCACTTTGTCCACTTTCAATTGATCAGCAGACCGCGTTGGTGTTGTGCTAGATTTCTTCTTCTGTGCATCAACAGCTCTTTTATACGTACCCTTCACGGGCGAATGGAAGGGAGGGTGTGCCACCAGCTTCATTGATCCTGATGTCAATGTGCCAACACCTTCAGGACGAGAAGAAGAGCTATGAAGACAGTCAGAGCGTGCCGACTGGGGCATTCATTTGGCTCATACACCGACAAGGCTTTCAGCGGCAGGAACAAACTTCAGGAATAGGCATTCTTGGCCTCGAAGCCTAAGGGGGGTGGAAACGCTGAGTACAATTCCGTCAGATGATCACAGGACCGTGGCTCGTTGGTCTAGGGGTATGATTCTCGCTTTGGGTGCGAGAGGTCCGGAGGAGCCCGATCAAGGTGGGTAACTTGAGCTCCTTTTTTTTTTTTCCAATGTTATTTTCATTGGACAGACTCTCTGGCTTTCTCGGTAAGCAGTAGTCGATGAACAATTCACTTCCTGAACCTCTTTGCCTGCCATGTCCTTGCGACAAGCACTTTGTGTTCTCTGTTAGCTCTCAGTAACATTCCTTGATTTGCTTGTGAGTTTTGGCCGTCCGATCTCAAAGTGGAAATATGTCCTTCCCTCTGTACGCTGCATAGACCCTCAACAGGCATACTTGTATATGTGCGCATGCTTGATAGGACGTATGTTTTAGGCTGGATTGTGTGAGCTTCAGGCGCAAGGCATTTGATTAGTCTTTAAGCAGGTCCACTTGCAAAGCCCTTTGCACCTGTTCTCCCAGTCCCTACAAAGGGATGCAAGCAGTTGTTTCTGTAGTGTAGTGGTTAGCACGTTCGAGACCGGGCAGAAACACTCTCTGCTGGCATTTTACACAAAATCGTTTTTTTCCCCTTTTGTCACACACAAATGTAAAGTATGAACTTATTTGCGTTCCCATGGAAATAGCATATGCTCTCAAGAGCTTGAGAAATACACTGGGAAGGCAAGCATCCTCACATGTATTGTGTATATGGGGCCAATAATAAAATGCACGCGCCTTCATTTTGTGTATGTAATGTTGCAGAGCACAGAGAGGATTTCTTTTCCCTACTGCTGGGTATTTGGGTCTCTGGGATCACAGTTGGGTCCGCTCCGTCCTCTGAAATGGTGCATATTAGTTACATAGGTTAGTGTACCAAAGAAATATCACATTTTCATATACAGCTTCTTCATTTCTGTGTTCTGAGGGATTACCAGTTGTAAGAAATGCACTTGCCGGTACAGTGATTCCCTGGCTTTCTCTGGCCCGAGAAAGCTTTTCCTCTGAACTGGGAACAGAAGTTGGACTGCTTCTGCTGAACTTCCTGAAAGCATAGCTGGCGGGAGGAGGGACTTTTTGAGTGCTGGGAAAATTTGAGCTGGAAATTTGCATAGGCTGGACAGAGATTGCTTGGAGCAGCCAAAATATAATAACGGCCATGGCGCTCAAGTAAAGCAGAAAGCTTTTAGTATACACCTTTTGCACTCTTGTCAACGAAGCTGGGCTCTGTGAATGCTCACCCTACGCAAGAAAAGAGAACAGACTTTGCTGGTGACCTAAATATATCTCGCCTGATCGAGCACGATCGAGCTCTGAGTGAGCAGCTGTGCAATGGTCATCTTTACCAAAGGGGAGATGCTGCTTTTGCCAGTGTCACGCCCATGCTCTCAGGGCTGGAGGGAAGAGGGCTGCTTTTTGTTTTTACAGGCAAAAGGAAAGGCCCAGCCCTCAGAGCTTCTGCCAATGCATATCCCAGCAGGTGCAAAATAAAGTCTCTCCCCCACCTTGCCAGCTGCAGATTGATCAGAAGACTGCTAGTCTAGTGTGTTGGGCCACTCTCTCTCTTCTGTGTATCGTCCCCTCTTATTACATAAACAGCATAAGAGGAAGGAAGGAAGGAAGGAAGGAAGGAAGGAAGGAAGGAAGGAAGGAAGGAAGGAAGGAAGGAAGGAAGGAAGGAAGGAAGGAAGGAAGGAAGGAAGGAAGGAAGGAAGGAAGGAAGGAAGGAAGGAAGGAAGGAAGGAAGGAAGGAAGGAAGGAAGGAAGGAAGGAAGGAACAGTGTATCGCAAGCACCTTTCACCCTGATGTCAATGGTCCACCAACCTTCGGGATGAGGAGTAGACCTGTGAAGACGCTCAGCCTTTGCATCATTTAGGGACGAGGACGGGCTTTAGGAGCAAACGTTAGGAAGAGATACTCTTGTGCTACAATCCTCAAGAGGTACAACTGCCAAGTCAAATCCCTACATATTGTCTAGAATACTCTGCAAGTGTAGGCTCGTTGGTCTAGGGGTATGATTCTCGCTTCGGGTGCGAGAGGTCCCGGGTTCAAATCCCGGACGAGCCCATTGATTGGTGCCTGGCCCGATACTTTTTTACACATGTGTTTTTCAATTCTATAGACTCTGGACTGATGGATGGACAATGGTCGATGAACATTGGGCTTCCTAAGCCTCTTTGCGGACCGCCTCATTGCGCCATGCATTAAGGAGTCCCAAGTAGCTCTCAGTCACCTTTCTGGATTTGTTTGTTAATTCATGGCTGTCCCATACCAATGCCTAAAGAGGCCCTTACATCTTCAGACTGCACGGCCTCTCAGCTGGCACACTTGTCTGAGTGTTCATGCTTGTAACGCTGTGTGTGTGATGAGCTGCATTTGTAAAGCTTTGGGCGTGAGGCATTTGATAAGTGTTCAAACAGAGACAATTGCACTGTTACTTGACCCTATTCTCTCAACCGCCAGAGGGCATAGCATGCAGCAGTTTCTGTAGTGTAGTGGTTATCACGTTCGCCTTACACGCGAAAGGTCCCTGGTTCGAGACCGGGCAGAAACAGCAGAGGGTGGCATTTTACACTTTTCATGTTCCACCATCTCGAAGCTCAAGCCATGAACTTATTTGCAGTTGCAACGGAAGAAGCAGTTCCTCTGACACGCTTTGAAATAAATTCTGAGTAGACGAGCGCACTCACATTTGCTCCGAATATGTGATGAATTAAAATTGCATGCCTGCATATGTGCGTGCTTATGTATAGTTGGATGGAAAGCTGAGGGAGCAGTTGTGCAATGCTATTTCTTACAGAAGGGTGGCGCTGCTTTTCTCTGAGCAATGTTCATGCACCCAGGCAGATGTGATATTGGATTTTTCTTTTTTTCAAGGGCAAAAGAAAATTCCTAGCCCTCAGAGCTTCTGCCAATGCAGATCCGGTGCAAAATGAAGGCTCTCACTCGCTCACTTTGTCCACTTTCAATTGATCAGCAGACCGCGTTGGTGTTGTGCTAGATTTCTTCTTCTGTGCATCAACAGCTCTTTTATACGTACCCTTCACGGGCGAATGGAAGGGAGGGTGTGCCACCAGCTTCATTGATCCTGATGTCAATGTGCCAACACCTTCAGGACGAGAAGAAGAGCTATGAAGACAGTCAGAGCGTGCCGACTGGGGCATTCATTTGGCTCATACACCGACAAGGCTTTCAGCGGCAGGAACAAACTTCAGGAATAGGCATTCTTGGCCTCGAAGCCTAAGGGGGGTGGAAACGCTGAGTACAATTCCGTCAGATGATCACAGGACCGTGGCTCGTTGGTCTAGGGGTATGATTCTCGCTTTGGGTGCGAGAGGTCCGGAGGAGCCCGATCAAGGTGGGTAACTTGAGCTCCTTTTTTTTTTTCCCAATGTTATTTTCATTGGACAGACTCTCTGGCTTTCTCGGTAAGCAGTAGTCGATGAACAATTCACTTCCTGAACCTCTTTGCCTGCCATGTCCTTGCCACAAGCACTTTGTGTTCTCTGTTAGCTCTCAGTAACATTCCTTGATTTGCTTGTGAGTTTTGGCCTTCCGATCTCAAAGTGGAAATATGTCCTTCCCTCTGTACGCTGCATAGACCCTCAACAGGCATACTTGTATATGTGCGCATGCTTGATAGGACGTATGTTTTAGGCTGGATTGTGTGAGCTTCAGGCGCAAGGCATTTGATTAGTCTTTAAGCAGGTCCACTTGCAAAGCCCTTTGCACCTGTTCTCCCAGTCCCTACAAAGGGATGCAAGCAGTTGTTTCTGTAGTGTAGTGGTTAGCACGTTCGAGACCGGGCAGAAACACTCTCTGCTGGCATTTTACACAAAATCGTTTTTTTCCCCTTTTGTCACACACAAATGTAAAGTATGAACTTATTTGCGTTCCCATGGAAATAGCATATGCTCTCAAGAGCTTGAGAAATACACTGGGAAGGCAAGCATCCTCACATGTATTGTGTATATGGGGCCAATAATAAAATGCACGCGCCTTCATTTTGTGTATGTAATGTTGCAGAGCACAGAGAGGATTTCTTTTCCCTACTGCTGGGTATTTGGGTCTCTGGGATCACAGTTGGGTCCGCTCCGTCCTCTGAAATGGTGCATATTAGTTACATAGGTTAGTGTACCAAAGAAATATCACATTTTCATATACAGCTTCTTCATTTCTGTGTTCTGAGGGATTACCAGTTGTAAGAAATGCACTTGCCGGTACAGTGATTCCCTGGCTTTCTCTGGCCCGAGAAAGCTTTTCCTCTGAACTGGGAACAGAAGTTGGACTGCTTCTGCTGAACTTCCTGAAAGCATAGCTGGCGGGAGGAGGGACTTTTTGAGTGCTGGGAAAATTTGAGCTGGAAATTTGCATATGCTGGACAGAGATTGCTTGGAGCAGCCAAAATATAATAATGGCCATGGCGCTCAAGTAAAGCAGAAAGCTTTTAGTATACACCTTTTGCACTCTTGTCAACGAAGCTGGGCTCTGTGAATGCTCACCCTACGCAAGAAAAGAGAACAGACTTTGCTGGTGACCTAAATATATATCTCGCATGATCGAGCACGATCGAGCTCTGAGTGAGCAGCTGTGCAATGGTCATCTTTACCAAAGGGGAGATGCTGCTTTTGCCAGTGTCACGCCCATGCTCTCAGGGCTGGAGGGAGGAGGGCTGCTTTTTGTTTTTACAGGCAAAAGGAAAGGCCCAGCCCTCAGAGCTTCTGCCAATGCATATCCCAGCAGGTGCAAAATAAAGTCTCTCCCCCACCTTGCCAGCTGCAGATTGATCAGAAGACTGCTAGTCTAGTGTGTTGGGCCACTCTCTCTCTTCTGTGTATCGTCCCCTCTTATTACATAAACAGCATAAGAGGAAGGAAGGAAGGAAGGAAGGAAGGAAGGAAGGAAGGAAGGAAGGAAGGAAGGAAGGAAGGAAGGAAGGAAGGAAGGAAGGAAGGAAGGAAGGAAGGAAGGAAGGAAGGAAGGAAGGAAGGAAGGAAGGAAGGAAGGAAGGAAGGAAGGAAGGAAGGAAGGAAGGAAGGAAGGAAGGAAGGAAGGAAGGAACAGTGTATCGCAAGCACCTTTCACCCTGATGTCAATGGTCCACCAACCTTCGGGATGAGGAGTAGACCTGTGAAGACGCTCAGCCTTTGCATCATTTAGGGACGAGGACGGGCTTTAGGAGCAAACGTTAGGAAGAGATACTCTTGTGCTACAATCCTCAAGAGGTACAACTGCCAAGTCAAATCCCTACATATTGTCTAGACTACTCTGCAAGTGTAGGCTCGTTGGTCTAGGGGTATGATTCTCGCTTCGGGTGCGAGAGGTCCCGGGTTCAAATCCCGGACGAGCCCATTGATTGGTGCCTGGCCCGATACTTTTTTACACATGTGTTTTTCAATTCTATAGACTCTGGACTGATGGATGGACAATGGTCGATGAACATTGGGCTTCCTAAGCCTCTTTGCGGACCGCCTCATTGCGCCATGCATTAAGGAGTCCCAAGTAGCTCTCAGTCACCTTTCTGGATTTGTTTGTTAATTCATGGCTGTCCCATACCAATGCCTAAAGAGGCCCTTACATCTTCAGACTGCACGGCCTCTCAGCTGGCACACTTGTCTGAGTGTTCATGCTTGTAACGCCGTGTGTGTGATGAGCTGCATTTGTAAAGCTTTGGGCGTGAGGCATTTGATAAGTGTTCAAACAGAGACAATTGCACTGTTACTTGACCCTATTCTCTCAACCGCCAGAGGGCATAGCATGCAGCAGTTTCTGTAGTGTAGTGGTTATCACGTTCGCCTTACACGCGAAAGGTCCCTGGTTCGAGACCGGGCAGAAACAGCAGAGGGTGGCATTTTACACTTTTCATGTTCCACCATCTCGAAGCTCAAGCCATGAACTTATTTGCAGTTGCAACGGAAGAAGCAGTTCCTCTGACACGCTTTGAAATAAATTCTGAGTAGACGAGCGCACTCACATTTGCTCCGAATATGTGATGAATTAAAATTGCATGCCTGCATATGTGCGTGCTTATGTATAGTTGGATGGAAAGCTGAGGGAGCAGTTGTGCAATGCTATTTCTTACAGAAGGGTGGCGCTGCTTTTCCCTGAGCAATGTTCATGCACCCAGGCAGATGTGATATTGGATTTTTCTTTTTTTCAAGGGCAAAAGAAAATTCCTAGCCCTCAGAGCTTCTGCCAATGCAGATCCGGTGCAAAATGAAGGCTCTCACTCGCTCACTTTGTCCACTTTCAATTGATCAGCAGACCGCGTTGGTGTTGTGCTAGATTTCTTCTTCTGTGCATCAACAGCTCTTTTATACGTACCCTTCACGGGCGAATGGAAGGGAGGGTGTGCCACCAGCTTCATTGATCCTGATGTCAATGTGCCAACACCTTCAGGACGAGAAGAAGAGCTATGAAGACAGTCAGAGCGTGCCGACTGGGGCATTCATTTGGCTCATACACCGACAAGGCTTTCAGCGGCAGGAACAAACTTCAGGAATAGGCATTCTTGGCCTCGAAGCCTAAGGGGGGTGGAAACGCTGAGTACAATTCCGTCAGATGATCACAGGACCGTGGCTCGTTGGTCTAGGGGTATGATTCTCGCTTTGGGTGCGAGAGGTCCGGAGGAGCCCGATCAAGGTGGGTAACTTGAGCTCCTTTTTTTTTTTCCCAATGTTATTTTCATTGGACAGACTCTCTGGCTTTCTCGGTAAGCAGTAGTCGATGAACAATTCACTTCCTGAACCTCTTTGCCTGCCATGTCCTTGCCACAAGCACTTTGTGTTCTCTGTTAGCTCTCAGTAACATTCCTTGATTTGCTTGTGAGTTTTGGCCGTCCGATCTCAAAGTGGAAATATGTCCTTCCCTCTGTACGCTGCATAGACCCTCAACAGGCATACTTGTATATGTGCGCATGCTTGATAGGACGTATGTTTTAGGCTGGATTGTGTGAGCTTCAGGCGCAAGGCATTTGATTAGTCTTTAAGCAGGTCCACTTGCAAAGCCCTTTGCACCTGTTCTCCCAGTCCCTACAAAGGGATGCAAGCAGTTGTTTCTGTAGTGTAGTGGTTAGCACGTTCGAGACCGGGCAGAAACACTCTCTGCTGGCATTTTACACAAAATCGTTTTTTTCCCCTTTTGTCACACACAAATGTAAAGTATGAACTTATTTGCGTTCCCATGGAAATAGCATATGCTCTCAAGAGCTTGAGAAATACACTGGGAAGGCAAGCATCCTCACATGTATTGTGTATATGGGGCCAATAATAAAATGCACGCGCCTTCATTTTGTGTATGTAATGTTGCAGAGCACAGAGAGGATTTCTTTTCCCTACTGCTGGGTATTTGGGTCTCTGGGATCACAGTTGGGTCCGCTCCGTCCTCTGAAATGGTGCATATTAGTTACATAGGTTAGTGTACCAAAGAAATATCACATTTTCATATACAGCTTCTTCATTTCTGTGTTCTGAGGGATTACCAGTTGTAAGAAATGCACTTGCCGGTACAGTGATTCCCTGGCTTTCTCTGGCCCGAGAAAGCTTTTCCTCTGAACTGGGAACAGAAGTTGGACTGCTTCTGCTGAACTTCCTGAAAGCATAGCTGGCGGGAGGAGGGACTTTTTGAGTGCTGGGAAAATTTGAGCTGGAAATTTGCATAGGCTGGACAGAGATTGCTTGGAGCAGCCAAAATATAATAACGGCCATGGCGCTCAAGTAAAGCAGAAAGCTTTTAGTATACACCTTTTGCACTCTTGTCAACGAAGCTGGGCTCTGTGAATGCTCACCCTACGCAAGAAAAGAGAACAGACTTTGCTGGTGACCTAAATATATCTCGCCTGATCGAGCACGATCGAGCTCTGAGTGAGCAGCTGTGCAATGGTCATCTTTACCAAAGGGGAGATGCTGCTTTTGCCAGTGTCACGCCCATGCTCTCAGGGCTGGAGGGAGGAGGGCTGCTTTTTGTTTTTACAGGCAAAAGGAAAGGCCCAGCCCTCAGAGCTTCTGCCAATGCATATCCCAGCAGGTGCAAAATAAAGTCTCTCCCCCACCTTGCCAGCTGCAGATTGATCAGAAGACTGCTAGTCTAGTGTGTTGGGCCACTCTCTCTCTTCTGTGTATCGTCCCCTCTTATTACATAAACAGCATAAGAGGAAGGAAGGAAGGAAGGAAGGAAGGAAGGAAGGAAGGAAGGAAAGAAGGAAGGAAGGAAGGAAGGAAGGAAGGAAGAAAGGAAGGAAGGAAGGAAGGAAGGAAGGAAGGAAGGAAGGAAGGAAGGAAGGAAGGAAGGAAGGAAGGAAGGAAGGAAGGAAGGAAGGAAGGAAGGAAGGAAGGAAGGAAGGAAGGAAGGAAGGAAGGAAGGAAGGAAGGAAGGAAGGAAGGAAGGAAGGAAGGAAGGAAGGAACAGTGTATCGCAAGCACCTTTCACCCTGATGTCAATGGTCCACCAACCTTCGGGATGAGGAGTAGACCTGTGAAGACGCTCAGCCTTTGCATCATTTAGGGACGAGGACGGGCTTTAGGAGCAAACGTTAGGAAGAGATACTCTTGTGCTACAATCCTCAAGAGGTACAACTGCCAAGTCAAATCCCTACATATTGTCTAGACTACTCTGCAAGTGTAGGCTCGTTGGTCTAGGGGTATGATTCTCGCTTCGGGTGCGAGAGGTCCCGGGTTCAAATCCCGGACGAGCCCATTGATTGGTGCCTGGCCCGATACTTTTTTACACATGTGTTTTTCAATTCTATAGACTCTGGACTGATGGATGGACAATGGTCGATGAACATTGGGCTTCCTAAGCCTCTTTGCGGACCGCCTCATTGCGCCATGCATTAAGGAGTCCCAAGTAGCTCTCAGTCACCTTTCTGGATTTGTTTGTTAATTCATGGCTGTCCCATACCAATGCCTAAAGAGGCCCTTACATCTTCAGACTGCACGGCCTCTCAGCTGGCACACTTGTCTGAGTGTTCATGCTTGTAACGCCGTGTGTGTGATGAGCTGCATTTGTAAAGCTTTGGGCGTGAGGCATTTGATAAGTGTTCAAACAGAGACAATTGCACTGTTACTTGACCCTATTCTCTCAACCGCCAGAGGGCATAGCATGCAGCAGTTTCTGTAGTGTAGTGGTTATCACGTTCGCCTTACACGCGAAAGGTCCCTGGTTCGAGACCGGGCAGAAACAGCAGAGGGTGGCATTTTACACTTTTCATGTTCCACCATCTCGAAGCTCAAGCCATGAACTTATTTGCAGTTGCAACGGAAGAAGCAGTTCCTCTGACACGCTTTGAAATAAATTCTGAGTAGACGAGCGCACTCACATTTGCTCCGAATATGTGATGAATTAAAATTGCATGCCTGCATATGTGCGTGCTTATGTATAGTTGGATGGAAAGCTGAGGGAGCAGTTGTGCAATGCTATTTCTTACAGAAGGGTGGCGCTGCTTTTCCCTGAGCAATGTTCATGCACCCAGGCAGATGTGATATTGGATTTTTCTTTTTTTCAAGGGCAAAAGAAAATTCCTAGCCCTCAGAGCTTCTGCCAATGCAGATCCGGTGCAAAATGAAGGCTCTCACTCGCTCACTTTGTCCACTTTCAATTGATCAGCAGACCGCGTTGGTGTTGTGCTAGATTTCTTCTTCTGTGCATCAACAGCTCTTTTATACGTACCCTTCACGGGCGAATGGAAGGGAGGGTGTGCCACCAGCTTCATTGATCCTGATGTCAATGTGCCAACACCTTCAGGACGAGAAGAAGAGCTATGAAGACAGTCAGAGCGTGCCGACTGGGGCATTCATTTGGCTCATACACCGACAAGGCTTTCAGCGGCAGGAACAAACTTCAGGAATAGGCATTCTTGGCCTCGAAGCCTAAGGGGGGTGGAAACGCTGAGTACAATTCCGTCAGATGATCACAGGACCGTGGCTCGTTGGTCTAGGGGTATGATTCTCGCTTTGGGTGCGAGAGGTCCGGAGGAGCCCGATCAAGGTGGGTAACTTGAGCTCCTTTTTTTTTTTCCCAATGTTATTTTCATTGGACAGACTCTCTGGCTTTCTCGGTAAGCAGTAGTCGATGAACAATTCACTTCCTGAACCTCTTTGCCTGCCATGTCCTTGCCACAAGCACTTTGTGTTCTCTGTTAGCTCTCAGTAACATTCCTTGATTTGCTTGTGAGTTTTGGCCGTCCGATCTCAAAGTGGAAATATGTCCTTCCCTCTGTACGCTGCATAGACCCTCAACAGGCATACTTGTATATGTGCGCATGCTTGATAGGACGTATGTTTTAGGCTGGATTGTGTGAGCTTCAGGCGCAAGGCATTTGATTAGTCTTTAAGCAGGTCCACTTGCAAAGCCCTTTGCACCTGTTCTCCCAGTCCCTACAAAGGGATGCAAGCAGTTGTTTCTGTAGTGTAGTGGTTAGCACGTTCGAGACCGGGCAGAAACACTCTCTGCTGGCATTTTACACAAAATCGTTTTTTTCCCCTTTTGTCACACACAAATGTAAAGTATGAACTTATTTGCGTTCCCATGGAAATAGCATATGCTCTCAAGAGCTTGAGAAATACACTGGGAAGGCAAGCATCCTCACATGTATTGTGTATATGGGGCCAATAATAAAATGCACGCGCCTTCATTTTGTGTATGTAATGTTGCAGAGCACAGAGAGGATTTCTTTTCCCTACTGCTGGGTATTTGGGTCTCTGGGATCACAGTTGGGTCCGCTCCGTCCTCTGAAATGGTGCATATTAGTTACATAGGTTAGTGTACCAAAGAAATATCACATTTTCATATACAGCTTCTTCATTTCTGTGTTCTGAGGGATTACCAGTTGTAAGAAATGCACTTGCCGGTACAGTGATTCCCTGGCTTTCTCTGGCCCGAGAAAGCTTTTCCTCTGAACTGGGAACAGAAGTTGGACTGCTTCTGCTGAACTTCCTGAAAGCATAGCTGGCGGGAGGAGGGACTTTTTGAGTGCTGGGAAAATTTGAGCTGGAAATTTGCATAGGCTGGACAGAGATTGCTTGGAGCAGCCAAAATATAATAACGGCCATGGCGCTCAAGTAAAGCAGAAAGCTTTTAGTATACACCTTTTGCACTCTTGTCAACGAAGCTGGGCTCTGTGAATGCTCACCCTACGCAAGAAAAGAGAACAGACTTTGCTGGTGACCTAAATATATCTCGCCTGATCGAGCACGATCGAGCTCTGAGTGAGCAGCTGTGCAATGGTCATCTTTACCAAAGGGGAGATGCTGCTTTTGCCAGTGTCACGCCCATGCTCTCAGGGCTGGAGGGAGGAGGGCTGCTTTTTGTTTTTACAGGCAAAAGGAAAGGCCCAGCCCTCAGAGCTTCTGCCAATGCATATCCCAGCAGGTGCAAAATAAAGTCTCTCCCCCACCTTGCCAGCTGCAGATTGATCAGAAGACTGCTAGTCTAGTGTGTTGGGCCACTCTCTCTCTTCTGTGTATCGTCCCCTCTTATTACATAAACAGCATAAGAGGAAGGAAGGAAGGAAGGAAGGAAGGAAGGAAGGAAGGAAGGAAGGAAGGAAGGAAGGAAGGAAGGAAGGAAGGAAGGAAGGAAGGAAGGAAGGAAGGAAGGAAGGAAGGAAGGAAGGAAGGAAGGAAGGAAGGAAGGAAGGAAGGAAGGAAGGAAGGAACAGTGTATCGCAAGCACCTTTCACCCTGATGTCAATGGTCCACCAACCTTCGGGATGAGGAGTAGACCTGTGAAGACGCTCAGCCTTTGCATCATTTAGGGACGAGGACGGGCTTTAGGAGCAAACGTTAGGAAGAGATACTCTTGTGCTACAATCCTCAAGAGGTACAACTGCCAAGTCAAATCCCTACATATTGTCTAGACTACTCTGCAAGTGTAGGCTCGTTGGTCTAGGGGTATGATTCTCGCTTCGGGTGCGAGAGGTCCCGGGTTCAAATCCCGGACGAGCCCATTGATTGGTGCCTGGCCCGATACTTTTTTACACATGTGTTTTTCAATTCTATAGACTCTGGACTGATGGATGGACAATGGTCGATGAACATTGGGCTTCCTAAGCCTCTTTGCGGACCGCCTCATTGCGCCATGCATTAAGGAGTCCCAAGTAGCTCTCAGTCACCTTTCTGGATTTGTTTGTTAATTCATGGCTGTCCCATACCAATGCCTAAAGAGGCCCTTACATCTTCAGACTGCACGGCCTCTCAGCTGGCACACTTGTCTGAGTGTTCATGCTTGTAACGCCGTGTGTGTGATGAGCTGCATTTGTAAAGCTTTGGGCGTGAGGCATTTGATAAGTGTTCAAACAGAGACAATTGCACTGTTACTTGACCCTATTCTCTCAACCGCCAGAGGGCATAGCATGCAGCAGTTTCTGTAGTGTAGTGGTTATCACGTTCGCCTTACACGCGAAAGGTCCCTGGTTCGAGACCGGGCAGAAACAGCAGAGGGTGGCATTTTACACTTTTCATGTTCCACCATCTCGAAGCTCAAGCCATGAACTTATTTGCAGTTGCAACGGAAGAAGCAGTTCCTCTGACACGCTTTGAAATAAATTCTGAGTAGACGAGCGCACTCACATTTGCTCCGAATATGTGATGAATTAAAATTGCATGCCTGCATATGTGCGTGCTTATGTATAGTTGGATGGAAAGCTGAGGGAGCAGTTGTGCAATGCTATTTCTTACAGAAGGGTGGCGCTGCTTTTCCCTGAGCAATGTTCATGCACCCAGGCAGATGTGATATTGGATTTTTCTTTTTTTCAAGGGCAAAAGAAAATTCCTAGCCCTCAGAGCTTCTGCCAATGCAGATCCGGTGCAAAATGAAGGCTCTCACTCGCTCACTTTGTCCACTTTCAATTGATCAGCAGACCGCGTTGGTGTTGTGCTAGATTTCTTCTTCTGTGCATCAACAGCTCTTTTATACGTACCCTTCACGGGCGAATGGAAGGGAGGGTGTGCCACCAGCTTCATTGATCCTGATGTCAATGTGCCAACACCTTCAGGACGAGAAGAAGAGCTATGAAGACAGTCAGAGCGTGCCGACTGGGGCATTCATTTGGCTCATACACCGACAAGGCTTTCAGCGGCAGGAACAAACTTCAGGAATAGGCATTCTTGGCCTCGAAGCCTAAGGGGGGTGGAAACGCTGAGTACAATTCCGTCAGATGATCACAGGACCGTGGCTCGTTGGTCTAGGGGTATGATTCTCGCTTTGGGTGCGAGAGGTCCGGAGGAGCCCGATCAAGGTGGGTAACTTGAGCTCCTTTTTTTTTTTCCCAATGTTATTTTCATTGGACAGACTCTCTGGCTTTCTCGGTAAGCAGTAGTCGATGAACAATTCACTTCCTGAACCTCTTTGCCTGCCATGTCCTTGCCACAAGCACTTTGTGTTCTCTGTTAGCTCTCAGTAACATTCCTTGATTTGCTTGTGAGTTTTGGCCGTCCGATCTCAAAGTGGAAATATGTCCTTCCCTCTGTACGCTGCATAGACCCTCAACAGGCATACTTGTATATGTGCGCATGCTTGATAGGACGTATGTTTTAGGCTGGATTGTGTGAGCTTCAGGCGCAAGGCATTTGATTAGTCTTTAAGCAGGTCCACTTGCAAAGCCCTTTGCACCTGTTCTCCCAGTCCCTACAAAGGGATGCAAGCAGTTGTTTCTGTAGTGTAGTGGTTAGCACGTTCGAGACCGGGCAGAAACACTCTCTGCTGGCATTTTACACAAAATAGTTTTTTTCCCCTTTTGTCACACACAAATGTAAAGTATGAACTTATTTGCGTTCCCATGGAAATAGCATATGCTCTCAAGAGCTTGAGAAATACACTGGGAAGGCAAGCATCCTCACATGTATTGTGTATATGGGGCCAATAATAAAATGCACGCGCCTTCATTTTGTGTATGTAATGTTGCAGAGCACAGAGAGGATTTCTTTTCCCTACTGCTGGGTATTTGGGTCTCTGGGATCACAGTTGGGTCCGCTCCGTCCTCTGAAATGGTGCATATTAGTTACATAGGTTAGTGTACCAAAGAAATATCACATTTTCATATACAGCTTCTTCATTTCTGTGTTCTGAGGGATTACCAGTTGTAAGAAATGCACTTGCCGGTACAGTGATTCCCTGGCTTTCTCTGGCCCGAGAAAGCTTTTCCTCTGAACTGGGAACAGAAGTTGGACTGCTTCTGCTGAACTTCCTGAAAGCATAGCTGGCGGGAGGAG
Organism: Ambystoma mexicanum; assembly: GCF_040938575.1. NCBI lineage: Eukaryota > Metazoa > Chordata > Amphibia > Caudata > Ambystomatidae > Ambystoma > Ambystoma mexicanum. The sequence continues at coordinate 357,067 of NW_027182362.1, forward strand.
GGACTTTTTGAGTGCTGGGAAAATTTGAGCTGGAAATTTGCATAGGCTGGACAGAGATTGCTTGGAGCAGCCAAAATATAATAACGGCCATGGCGCTCAAGTAAAGCAGAAAGCTTTTAGTATACACCTTTTGCACTCTTGTCAACGAAGCTGGGCTCTGTGAATGCTCACCCTACGCAAGAAAAGAGAACAGACTTTGCTGGTGACCTAAATATATCTCGCCTGATCGAGCACGATCGAGCTCTGAGTGAGCAGCTGTGCAATGGTCATCTTTACCAAAGGGGAGATGCTGCTTTTGCCAGTGTCACGCCCATGCTCTCAGGGCTGGAGGGAGGAGGGCTGCTTTTTGTTTTTACAGGCAAAAGGAAAGGCCCAGCCCTCAGAGCTTCTGCCAATGCATATCCCAGCAGGTGCAAAATAAAGTCTCTCCCCCACCTTGCCAGCTGCAGATTGATCAGAAGACTGCTAGTCTAGTGTGTTGGGCCACTCTCTCTCTTCTGTGTATCGTCCCCTCTTATTACATAAACAGCATAAGAGGAAGGAAGGAAGGAAGGAAGGAAGGAAGGAAGGAAGGAAGGAAGGAAGGAAAGAAGGAAGGAAGGAAGGAAGGAAGGAAGGAAGGAAGGAAGGAAGGAAGGAAGGAAGGAAGGAAGGAAGGAAGGAAGGAAGGAAGGAAGGAAGGAAGGAAGGAAGGAAGGAAGGAAGGAAGGAAGGAAGGAAGGAAGGAAGGAAGGAAGGAAGGAAGGAAGGAAGGAAGGAAGGAAGGAAGGAAGGAAGGAAGGAACAGTGTATCGCAAGCACCTTTCACCCTGATGTCAATGGTCCACCAACCTTCGGGATGAGGAGTAGACCTGTGAAGACGCTCAGCCTTTGCATCATTTAGGGACGAGGACGGGCTTTAGGAGCAAACGTTAGGAAGAGATACTCTTGTGCTACAATCCTCAAGAGGTACAACTGCCAAGTCAAATCCCTACATATTGTCTAGACTACTCTGCAAGTGTAGGCTCGTTGGTCTAGGGGTATGATTCTCGCTTCGGGTGCGAGAGGTCCCGGGTTCAAATCCCGGACGAGCCCATTGATTGGTGCCTGGCCCGATACTTTTTTACACATGTGTTTTTCAATTCTATAGACTCTGGACTGATGGATGGACAATGGTCGATGAACATTGGGCTTCCTAAGCCTCTTTGCGGACCGCCTCATTGCGCCATGCATTAAGGAGTCCCAAGTAGCTCTCAGTCACCTTTCTGGATTTGTTTGTTAATTCATGGCTGTCCCATACCAATGCCTAAAGAGGCCCTTACATCTTCAGACTGCACGGCCTCTCAGCTGGCACACTTGTCTGAGTGTTCATGCTTGTAACGCCGTGTGTGTGATGAGCTGCATTTGTAAAGCTTTGGGCGTGAGGCATTTGATAAGTGTTCAAACAGAGACAATTGCACTGTTACTTGACCCTATTCTCTCAACCGCCAGAGGGCATAGCATGCAGCAGTTTCTGTAGTGTAGTGGTTATCACGTTCGCCTTACACGCGAAAGGTCCCTGGTTCGAGACCGGGCAGAAACAGCAGAGGGTGGCATTTTACACTTTTCATGTTCCACCATCTCGAAGCTCAAGCCATGAACTTATTTGCAGTTGCAACGGAAGAAGCAGTTCCTCTGACACGCTTTGAAATAAATTCTGAGTAGACGAGCGCACTCACATTTGCTCCGAATATGTGATGAATTAAAATTGCATGCCTGCATATGTGCGTGCTTATGTATAGTTGGATGGAAAGCTGAGGGAGCAGTTGTGCAATGCTATTTCTTACAGAAGGGTGGCGCTGCTTTTCCCTGAGCAATGTTCATGCACCCAGGCAGATGTGATATTGGATTTTTCTTTTTTTCAAGGGCAAAAGAAAATTCCTAGCCCTCAGAGCTTCTGCCAATGCAGATCCGGTGCAAAATGAAGGCTCTCACTCGCTCACTTTGTCCACTTTCAATTGATCAGCAGACCGCGTTGGTGTTGTGCTAGATTTCTTCTTCTGTGCATCAACAGCTCTTTTATACGTACCCTTCACGGGCGAATGGAAGGGAGGGTGTGCCACCAGCTTCATTGATCCTGATGTCAATGTGCCAACACCTTCAGGACGAGAAGAAGAGCTATGAAGACAGTCAGAGCGTGCCGACTGGGGCATTCATTTGGCTCATACACCGACAAGGCTTTCAGCGGCAGGAACAAACTTCAGGAATAGGCATTCTTGGCCTCGAAGCCTAAGGGGGGTGGAAACGCTGAGTACAATTCCGTCAGATGATCACAGGACCGTGGCTCGTTGGTCTAGGGGTATGATTCTCGCTTTGGGTGCGAGAGGTCCGGAGGAGCCCGATCAAGGTGGGTAACTTGAGCTCCTTTTTTTTTTTCCCAATGTTATTTTCATTGGACAGACTCTCTGGCTTTCTCGGTAAGCAGTAGTCGATGAACAATTCACTTCCTGAACCTCTTTGCCTGCCATGTCCTTGCCACAAGCACTTTGTGTTCTCTGTTAGCTCTCAGTAACATTCCTTGATTTGCTTGTGAGTTTTGGCCGTCCGATCTCAAAGTGGAAATATGTCCTTCCCTCTGTACGCTGCATAGACCCTCAACAGGCATACTTGTATATGTGCGCATGCTTGATAGGACGTATGTTTTAGGCTGGATTGTGTGAGCTTCAGGCGCAAGGCATTTGATTAGTCTTTAAGCAGGTCCACTTGCAAAGCCCTTTGCACCTGTTCTCCCAGTCCCTACAAAGGGATGCAAGCAGTTGTTTCTGTAGTGTAGTGGTTAGCACGTTCGAGACCGGGCAGAAACACTCTCTGCTGGCATTTTACACAAAATCGTTTTTTTCCCCTTTTGTCACACACAAATGTAAAGTATGAACTTATTTGCGTTCCCATGGAAATAGCATATGCTCTCAAGAGCTTGAGAAATACACTGGGAAGGCAAGCATCCTCACATGTATTGTGTATATGGGGCCAATAATAAAATGCACGCGCCTTCATTTTGTGTATGTAATGTTGCAGAGCACAGAGAGGATTTCTTTTCCCTACTGCTGGGTATTTGGGTCTCTGGGATCACAGTTGGGTCCGCTCCGTCCTCTGAAATGGTGCATATTAGTTACATAGGTTAGTGTACCAAAGAAATATCACATTTTCATATACAGCTTCTTCATTTCTGTGTTCTGAGGGATTACCAGTTGTAAGAAATGCACTTGCCGGTACAGTGATTCCCTGGCTTTCTCTGGCCCGAGAAAGCTTTTCCTCTGAACTGGGAACAGAAGTTGGACTGCTTCTGCTGAACTTCCTGAAAGCATAGCTGGCGGGAGGAGGGACTTTTTGAGTGCTGGGAAAATTTGAGCTGGAAATTTGCATAGGCTGGACAGAGATTGCTTGGAGCAGCCAAAATATAATAACGGCCATGGCGCTCAAGTAAAGCAGAAAGCTTTTAGTATACACCTTTTGCACTCTTGTCAACGAAGCTGGGCTCTGTGAATGCTCACCCTACGCAAGAAAAGAGAACAGACTTTGCTGGTGACCTAAATATATCTCGCCTGATCGAGCACGATCGAGCTCTGAGTGAGCAGCTGTGCAATGGTCATCTTTACCAAAGGGGAGATGCTGCTTTTGCCAGTGTCACGCCCATGCTCTCAGGGCTGGAGGGAGGAGGGCTGCTTTTTGTTTTTACAGGCAAAAGGAAAGGCCCAGCCCTCAGAACTTCTGCCAATGCATATCCCAGCAGGTGCAAAATAAAGTCTCTCCCCCACCTTGCCAGCTGCAGATTGATCAGAAGACTGCTAGTCTAGTGTGTTGGGCCACTCTCTCTCTTCTGTGTATCGTCCCCTCTTATTACATAAACAGCATAAGAGGAAGGAAGGAAGGAAGGAAGGAAGGAAGGAAGGAAGGAAGGAAGGAAGGAAGGAAAGAAGGAAGGAAGGAAGGAAGGAAGGAAGGAAGGAAGGAAGGAAGGAAGGAAGGAAGGAAGGAAGGAAGGAAGGAAGGAAGGAAGGAAGGAAGGAAGGAAGGAAGGAAGGAAGGAAGGAAGGAAGGAAGGAAGGAAGGAAGGAAGGAAGGAAGGAAGGAAGGAAGGAAGGAAGGAAGGAAGGAAGGAAGGAAGGAAGGAACAGTGTATCGCAAGCACCTTTCACCCTGATGTCAATGGTCCACCAACCTTCGGGATGAGGAGTAGACCTGTGAAGACGCTCAGCCTTTGCATCATTTAGGGACGAGGACGGGCTTTAGGAGCAAACGTTAGGAAGAGATACTCTTGTGCTACAATCCTCAAGAGGTACAACTGCCAAGTCAAATCCCTACATATTGTCTAGACTACTCTGCAAGTGTAGGCTCGTTGGTCTAGGGGTATGATTCTCGCTTCGGGTGCGAGAGGTCCCGGGTTCAAATCCCGGACGAGCCCATTGATTGGTGCCTGGCCCGATACTTTTTTACACATGTGTTTTTCAATTCTATAGACTCTGGACTGATGGATGGACAATGGTCGATGAACATTGGGCTTCCTAAGCCTCTTTGCGGACCGCCTCATTGCGCCATGCATTAAGGAGTCCCAAGTAGCTCTCAGTCACCTTTCTGGATTTGTTTGTTAATTCATGGCTGTCCCATACCAATGCCTAAAGAGGCCCTTACATCTTCAGACTGCACGGCCTCTCAGCTGGCACACTTGTCTGAGTGTTCATGCTTGTAACGCCGTGTGTGTGATGAGCTGCATTTGTAAAGCTTTGGGCGTGAGGCATTTGATAAGTGTTCAAACAGAGACAATTGCACTGTTACTTGACCCTATTCTCTCAACCGCCAGAGGGCATAGCATGCAGCAGTTTCTGTAGTGTAGTGGTTATCACGTTCGCCTTACACGCGAAAGGTCCCTGGTTCGAGACCGGGCAGAAACAGCAGAGGGTGGCATTTTACACTTTTCATGTTCCACCATCTCGAAGCTCAAGCCATGAACTTATTTGCAGTTGCAACGGAAGAAGCAGTTCCTCTGACACGCTTTGAAATAAATTCTGAGTAGACGAGCGCACTCACATTTGCTCCGAATATGTGATGAATTAAAATTGCATGCCTGCATATGTGCGTGCTTATGTATAGTTGGATGGAAAGCTGAGGGAGCAGTTGTGCAATGCTATTTCTTACAGAAGGGTGGCGCTGCTTTTCCCTGAGCAATGTTCATGCACCCAGGCAGATGTGATATTGGATTTTTCTTTTTTTCAAGGGCAAAAGAAAATTCCTAGCCCTCAGAGCTTCTGCCAATGCAGATCCGGTGCAAAATGAAGGCTCTCACTCGCTCACTTTGTCCACTTTCAATTGATCAGCAGACCGCGTTGGTGTTGTGCTAGATTTCTTCTTCTGTGCATCAACAGCTCTTTTATACGTACCCTTCACGGGCGCATGGAAGGGAGGGTGTGCCACCAGCTTCATTGATCCTGATGTCAATGTGCCAACACCTTCAGGACGAGAAGAAGAGCTATGAAGACAGTCAGAGCGTGCCGACTGGGGCATTCATTTGGCTCATACACCGACAAGGCTTTCAGCGGCAGGAACAAACTTCAGGAATAGGCATTCTTGGCCTCGAAGCCTAAGGGGGGTGGAAATGCTGAGTACAATTCCGTCAGATGATCACAGGACCGTGGCTCATTGGTCTAGGGGTATGATTCTCGCTTTGGGTGCGAGAGGTCCGGAGGAGCCCGATCAAGGTGGGTAACTTGAGCTCCTTTTTTTTTTTTCCAATGTTATTTTCATTGGACAGACTCTCTGGCTTTCTCGGTAAGCAGTAGTCGATGAACAATTCACTTCCTGAACCTCTTTGCCTGCCATGTCCTTGCGACAAGCACTTTGTGTTCTCTGTTAGCTCTCAGTAACATTCCTTGATTTGCTTGTGAGTTTTGGCCGTCCGATCTCAAAGTGGAAATATGTCCTTCCCTCTGTACGCTGCATAGACCCTCAACAGGCATACTTGTATATGTGCGCATGCTTGATAGGACGTATGTTTTAGGCTGGATTGTGTGAGCTTCAGGCGCAAGGCATTTGATTAGTCTTTAAGCAGGTCCACTTGCAAAGCCCTTTGCACCTGTTCTCCCAGTCCCTACAAAGGGATGCAAGCAGTTGTTTCTGTAGTGTAGTGGTTAGCACGTTCGAGACCGGGCAGAAACACTCTCTGCTGGCATTTTACACAAAATCGTTTTTTTCCCCTTTTGTCACACACAAATGTAAAGTATGAACTTATTTGCGTTCCCATGGAAATAGCATATGCTCTCAAGAGCTTGAGAAATACACTGGGAAGGCAAGCATCCTCACATGTATTGTGTATATGGGGCCAATAATAAAATGCACGCGCCTTCATTTTGTGTATGTAATGTTGCAGAGCACAGAGAGGATTTCTTTTCCCTACTGCTGGGTATTTGGGTCTCTGGGATCACAGTTGGGTCCGCTCCGTCCTCTGAAATGGTGCATATTAGTTACATAGGTTAGTGTACCAAAGAAATATCACATTTTCATATACAGCTTCTTCATTTCTGTGTTCTGAGGGATTACCAGTTGTAAGAAATGCACTTGCCGGTACAGTGATTCCCTGGCTTTCTCTGGCCCGAGAAAGCTTTTCCTCTGAACTGGGAACAGAAGTTGGACTGCTTCTGCTGAACTTCCTGAAAGCATAGCTGGCGGGAGGAGGGACTTTTTGAGTGCTGGGAAAATTTGAGCTGGAAATTTGCATAGGCTGGACAGAGATTGCTTGGAGCAGCCAAAATATAATAACGGCCATGGCGCTCAAGTAAAGCAGAAAGCTTTTAGTATACACCTTTTGCACTCTTGTCAACGAAGCTGGGCTCTGTGAATGCTCACCCTACGCAAGAAAAGAGAACAGACTTTGCTGGTGACATAAATATATCTCGCCTGATCGAGCACGATCGAGCTCTGAGTGAGCAGCTGTGCAATGGTCATCTTTACCAAAGGGGAGATGCTGCTTTTGCCAGTGTCACGCCCATGCTCTCAGGGCTGGAGGGAGGAGGGCTGCTTTTTGTTTTTACAGGCAAAAGGAAAGGCCCAGCCCTCAGAGCTTCTGCCAATGCATATCCCAGCAGGTGCAAAATAAAGTCTCTCCCCCACCTTGCCAGCTGCAGATTGATCAGAAGACTGCTAGTCTAGTGTGTTGGGCCACTCTCTCTCTTCTGTGTATCGTCCCCTCTTATTACATAAACAGCATAAGAGGAAGGAAGGAAGGAAGGAAGGAAGGAAGGAAGGAAGGAAGGAAGGAAGGAAGGAAGGAAGGAAGGAAGGAAGGAAGGAAGGAAGGAAGGAAGGAAGGAAGGAAGGAAGGAAGGAAGGAAGGAAGGAAGGAAGGAAGGAAGGAAGGAAGGAAGGAAGGAAGGAAGGAAGGAAGGAAGGAAGGAACAGTGTATCGCAAGCACCTTTCACCCTGATGTCAATGGTCCACCAACCTTCGGGATGAGGAGTAGACCTGTGAAGACGCTCAGCCTTTGCATCATTTAGGGACGAGGACGGGCTTTAGGAGCAAACGTTAGGAAGAGATACTCTTGTGCTACAATCCTCAAGAGGTACAACTGCCAAGTCAAATCCCTACATATTGTCTAGACTACTCTGCAAGTGTAGGCTCGTTGGTCTAGGGGTATGATTCTCGCTTCGGGCGAGAGGTCCCGGGTTCAAATCCCGGACGAGCCCATTGATTGGTGCCTGGCCCGATACTTTTTTACACATGTGTTTTTCAATTCTATAGACTCTGGACTGATGGATGGACAATGGTCGATGAACATTGGGCTTCCTAAGCCTCTTTGCGGACCGCCTCATTGCGCCATGCATTAAGGAGTCCCAAGTAGCTCTCAGTCACCTTTCTGGATTTGTTTGTTAATTCATGGCTGTCCCATACCAATGCCTAAAGAGGCCCTTACATCTTCAGACTGCACGGCCTCTCAGCTGGCACACTTGTCTGAGTGTTCATGCTTGTAACGCCGTGTGTGTGATGAGCTGCATTTGTAAAGCTTTGGGCGTGAGGCATTTGATAAGTGTTCAAACAGAGACAATTGCACTGTTACTTGACCCTATTCTCTCAACCGCCAGAGGGCATAGCATGCAGCAGTTTCTGTAGTGTAGTGGTTATCACGTTCGCCTTACACGCGAAAGGTCCCTGGTTCGAGACCGGGCAGAAACAGCAGAGGGTGGCATTTTACACTTTTCATGCTCCACCATCTCGAAGCTCAAGCCATGAACTTATTTGCAGTTGCAACGGAAGAAGCAGTTCCTCTGACACGCTTTGAAATAAATTCTGAGTAGACGAGCGCACTCACATTGGCTCCGAATATGTGATGAATTAAAATTGCATGCCTGCATATGTGCGTGCTTATGTATAGTTGGATGGAAAGCTGAGGGAGCAGTTGTGCAATGCTATTTCTTACAGAAGGGTGGCGCTGCTTTTCCCTGAGCAATGTTCATGCACCCAGGCAGATGTGATATTGGATTTTTCTTTTTTTCAAGGGCAAAAGAAAATTCCTAGCCCTCAGAGCTTCTGCCAATGCAGATCCGGTGCAAAATGAAGGCTCTCACTCGCTCACTTTGTCCACTTTCAATTGATCAGCAGACCGCGTTGGTGTTGTGCTAGATTTCTTCTTCTGTGCATCAACAGCTCTTTTATACGTACCCTTCACGGGCGCATGGAAGGGAGGGTGTGCCACCAGCTTCATTGATCCTGATGTCAATGTGCCAACACCTTCAGGACGAGAAGAAGAGCTATGAAGACAGTCAGAGCGTGCCGACTGGGGCATTCATTTGGCTCATACACCGACAAGGCTTTCAGCGGCAGGAACAAACTTCAGGAATAGGCATTCTTGGCCTCGAAGCCTAAGGGGGGTGGAAATGCTGAGTACAATTCCGTCAGATGATCACAGGACCGTGGCTTGTTGGTCTAGGGGTATGATTCTCGCTTTGGGTGCGAGAGGTCCGGAGGAGCCCGATCAAGGTGGGTAACTTGAGCTCCTTTTTTTTTTTTCCAATGTTATTTTCATTGGACAGACTCTCTGGCTTTCTCGGTAAGCAGTAGTCGATGAACAATTCACTTCCTGAACCTCTTTGCCTGCCATGTCCTGTCCTTGCGACAAGCACTTTGTGTTCTCTGTTAGCTCTCAGTAACATTCCTTGATTTGCTTGTGAGTTTTGGCCGTCCGATCTCAAAGTGGAAATATGTCCTTCCCTCTGTACGCTGCATAGACCCTCAACAGGCATACTTGTATATGTGCGCATGCTTGATAGGACGTATGTTTTAGGCTGGATTGTGTGAGCTTCAGGCGCAAGGCATTTGATTAGTCTTTAAGCAGGTCCACTTGCAAAGCCCTTTGCACCTGTTCTCCCAGTCCCTACAAAGGGATGCAAGCAGTTGTTTCTGTAGTGTAGTGGTTAGCACGTTCGAGACCGGGCAGAAACACTCTCTGCTGGCATTTTACACAAAATCGTTTTTTTCCCCTTTTGTCACACACAAATGTAAAGTATGAACTTATTTGCGTTCCCATGGAAATAGCATATGCTCTCAAGAGCTTGAGAAATACACTGGGAAGGCAAGCATCCTCACATGTATTGTGTATATGGGGCCAATAATAAAATGCACGCGCCTTCATTTTGTGTATGTAATGTTGCAGAGCACAGAGAGGATTTCTTTTCCCTACTGCTGGGTATTTGGGTCTCTGGGATCACAGTTGGGTCCGCTCCGTCCTCTGAAATGGTGCATATTAGTTACATAGGTTAGTGTACCAAAGAAATATCACATTTTCATATACAGCTTCTTCATTTCTGTGTTCTGAGGGATTACCAGTTGTAAGAAATGCACTTGCCGGTACAGTGATTCCCTGGCTTTCTCTGGCCCGAGAAAGCTTTTCCTCTGAACTGGGAACAGAAGTTGGACTGCTTCTGCTGAACTTCCTGAAAGCATAGCTGGCGGGAGGAGGGACTTTTTGAGTGCTGGGAAAATTTGAGCTGGAAATTTGCATAGGCTGGACAGAGATTGCTTGGAGCAGCCAAAATATAATAACGGCCATGGCGCTCAAGTAAAGCAGAAAGCTTTTAGTATACACCTTTTGCACTCTTGTCAACGAAGCTGGGCTCTGTGAATGCTCACCCTACGCAAGAAAAGAGAACAGACTTTGCTGGTGACCTAAATATATCTCGCCTGATCGAGCACGATCGAGCTCTGAGTGAGCAGCTGTGCAATGGTCATCTTTACCAAAGGGGAGATGCTGCTTTTGCCAGTGTCACGCCCATGCTCTCAGGGCTGGAGGGAGGAGGGCTGCTTTTTGTTTTTACAGGCAAAAGGAAAGGCCCAGCCCTCAGAGCTTCTGCCAATGCATATCCCAGCAGGTGCAAAATAAAGTCTCTCCCCCACCTTGCCAGCTGCAGATTGATCAGAAGACTGCTAGTCTAGTGTGTTGGGCCACTCTCTCTCTTCTGTGTATCGTCCCCTCTTATTACATAAACAGCATAAGAGGAAGGAAGGAAGGAAGGAAGGAAGGAAGGAAGGAAGGAAGGAAGGAAGGAAGGAAGGAAGGAAGGAAAGAAGGAAGGAAGGAAGGAAGGAAGGAAGGAAGGAAGGAAGGAAGGAAGGAAGGAAGGAAGGAAGGAAGGAAGGAAGGAAGGAAGGAAGGAAGGAAGGAAGGAAGGAAGGAAGGAAGGAAGGAAGGAAGGAAGGAAGGAAGGAAGGAAGGAACAGTGTATCGCAAGCACCTTTCACCCTGATGTCAATGGTCCACCAACCTTCGGGATGAGGAGTAGACCTGTGAAGACGCTCAGCCTTTGCATCATTTAGGGACGAGGACGGGCTTTAGGAGCAAACGTTAGGAAGAGATACTCTTGTGCTACAATCCTCAAGAGGTACAACTGCCAAGTCAAATCCCTACATATTGTCTAGACTACTCTGCAAGTGTAGGCTCGTTGGTCTAGGGGTATGATTCTCGCTTCGGGTGCGAGAGATCCCGGGTTCAAATCCCGGACGAGCCCATTGATTGGTGCCTGGCCCGATACTTTTTTACACATGTGTTTTTCAATTCTATAGACTCTGGACTGATGGATGGACAATGGTCGATGAACATTGGGCTTCCTAAGCCTCTTTGCGGACCGCCTCATTGCGCCATGCATTAAGGAGTCCCAAGTAGCTCTCAGTCACCTTTCTGGATTTGTTTGTTAATTCATGGCTGTCCCATACCAATGCCTAAAGAGGCCCTTACATCTTCAGACTGCACGGCCTCTCAGCTGGCACACTTGTCTGAGTGTTCATGCTTGTAACGCCGTGTGTGTGATGAGCTGCATTTGTAAAGCTTTGGGCGTGAGGCATTTGATAAGTGTTCAAACAGAGACAATTGCACTGTTACTTGACCCTATTCTCTCAACCGCCAGAGGGCATAGCATGCAGCAGTTTCTGTAGTGTAGTGGTTATCACGTTCGCCTTACACGCGAAAGGTCCCTGGTTCGAGACCGGGCAGAAACAGCAGAGGGTGGCATTTTACACTTTTCATGTTCCACCATCTCGAAGCTCAAGCCATGAACTTATTTGCAGTTGCAATGGAAGAAGCAGTTCCTCTGACACGCTTTGAAATAAATTCTGAGTAGACGAGCGCACTCACATTTGCTCCGAATATGTGATGAATTAAAATTGCATGCCTGCATATGTGCGTGCTTATGTATAGTTGGATGGAAAGCTGAGGGAGCAGTTGTGCAATGCTATTTCTTACAGAAGGGTGGCGCTGCTTTTCCCTGAGCAATGTTCATGCACCCAGGCAGATGTGATATTGGATTTTTCTTTTTTTCAAGGGCAAAAGAAAATTCCTAGCCCTCAGAGCTTCTGCCAATGCAGATCCGGTGCAAAATGAAGGCTCTCACTCGCTCACTTTGTCCACTTTCAATTGATCAGCAGACCGCGTTGGTGTTGTGCTAGATTTCTTCTTCTGTGCATCAACAGCTCTTTTATACGTACCCTTCACGGGCGCATGGAAGGGAGGGTGTGCCACCAGCTTCATTGATCCTGATGTCAATGTGCCAACACCTTCAGGACGAGAAGAAGAGCTATGAAGACAGTCAGAGCGTGCCGACTGGGGCATTCATTTGGCTCATACACCGACAAGGCTTTCAGCGGCAGGAACAAACTTCAGGAATAGGCATTCTTGGCCTCGAAGCCTAAGGGGGGTGGAAATGCTGAGTACAATTCCGTCAGATGATCACAGGACCGTGGCTCGTTAGTCTAGGGGTATGATTCTCGCTTTGGGTGCGAGAGGTCCGGAGGAGCCCGATCAAGGTGGGTAACTTGAGCTCCTTTTTTTTTTTTCCAATGTTATTTTCATTGGACAGACTCTCTGGCTTTCTCGGTAAGCAGTAGTCGATGAACAATTCACTTCCTGAACCTCTTTGCCTGCCATGTCCTTGCGACAAGCACTTTGTGTTCTCTGTTAGCTCTCAGTAACATTCCTTGATTTGCTTGTGAGTTTTGGCCGTCCGATCTCAAAGTGGAAATATGTCCTTCCCTCTGTACGCTGCATAGACCCTCAACAGGCATACTTGTATATGTGCGCATGCTTGATAGGACGTATGTTTTAGGCTGGATTGTGTGAGCTTCAGGCGCAAGGCATTTGATTAGTCTTTAAGCAGGTCCACTTGCAAAGCCCTTTGCACCTGTTCTCCCAGTCCCTACAAAGGGATGCAAGCAGTTGTTTCTGTAGTGTAGTGGTTAGCACGTTCGAGACCGGGCAGAAACACTCTCTGCTGGCATTTTACACAAAATCGTTTTTTTCCCCTTTTGTCACACACAAATGTAAAGTATGAACTTATTTGCGTTCCCATGGAAATAGCATATGCTCTCAAGAGCTTGAGAAATACACTGGGAAGGCAAGCATCCTCACATGTATTGTGTATATGGGGCCAATAATAAAATGCACGCGCCTTCATTTTGTGTATGTAATGTTGCAGAGCACAGAGAGGATTTCTTTTCCCTACTGCTGGGTATTTGGGTCTCTGGGATCACAGTTGGGTCCGCTCCGTCCTCTGAAATGGTGCATATTAGTTACATAGGTTAGTGTACCAAAGAAATATCACATTTTCATATACAGCTTCTTCATTTCTGTGTTCTGAGGGATTACCAGTTGTAAGAAATGCACTTGCCGGTACAGTGATTCCCTGGCTTTCTCTGGCCCGAGAAAGCTTTTCCTCTGAACTGGGAACAGAAGTTGGACTGCTTCTGCTGAACTTCCTGAAAGCATAGCTGGCGGGAGGAGGGACTTTTTGAGTGCTGGGAAAATTTGAGCTGGAAATTTGCATAGGCTGGACAGAGATTGCTTGGAGCAGCCAAAATATAATAACGGCCATGGCGCTCAAGTAAAGCAGAAAGCTTTTAGTATACACCTTTTGCACTCTTGTCAACGAAGCTGGGCTCTGTGAATGCTCACCCTACGCAAGAAAAGAGAACAGACTTTGCTGGTGACCTAAATATATCTCGCCTGATCGAGCACGATCGAGCTCTGAGTGAGCAGCTGTGCAATGGTCATCTTTACCAAAGGGGAGATGCTGCTTTTGCCAGTGTCACGCCCATGCTCTCAGGGCTGGAGGGAGGAGGGCTGCTTTTTGTTTTTACAGGCAAAAGGAAAGGCCCAGCCCTCAGAGCTTCTGCCAATGCATATCCCAGCAGGTGCAAAATAAAGTCTCTCCCCCACCTTGCCAGCTGCAGATTGATCAGAAGACTGCTAGTCTAGTGTGTTGGGCCACTCTCTCTCTTCTGTGTATCGTCCCCTCTTATTACATAAACAGCATAAGAGGAAGGAAGGAAGGAAGGAAGGAAGGAAGGAAGGAAGGAAGGAAGGAAGGAAGGAAGGAAGGAAGGAAGGAAGGAAGGAAGGAAGGAAGGAAGGAAGGAAGGAAGGAAGGAAGGAAGGAAGGAAGGAAGGAAGGAAGGAAGGAAGGAAGGAAGGAAGGAAGGAAGGAAGGAAGGAAGGAAGGAAGGAAGGAAGGAAGGAAGGAAGGAAGGAAGGAAGGAAGGAAGGAAGGAAGGAAGGAAGGAAGGAACAGTGTATCGCAAGCACCTTTCACCCTGATGTCAATGGTCCACCAACCTTCGGGATGAGGAGTAGACCTGTGAAGACGCTCAGCCTTTGCATCATTTAGGGACGAGGACGGGCTTTAGGAGCAAACGTTAGGAAGAGATACTCTTGTGCTACAATCCTCAAGAGGTACAACTGCCAAGTCAAATCCCTACATATTGTCTAGACTACTCTGCAAGTGTAGGCTCGTTGGTCTAGGGGTATGATTCTCGCTTCGGGTGCGAGAGGTCCCGGGTTCAAATCCCGGACGGGCCCATTGATTGGTGCCTGGCCCGATACTTTTTTACACATGTGTTTTTCAATTCTATAGACTCTGGACTGATGGATGGACAATGGTCGATGAACATTGGGCTTCCTAAGCCTCTTTGCGGACCGCCTCATTGCGCCATGCATTAAGGAGTCCCAAGTAGCTCTCAGTCACCTTTCTGGATTTGTTTGTTAATTCATGGCTGTCCCATACCAATGCCTAAAGAGGCCCTTACATCTTCAGACTGCACGGCCTCTCAGCTGGCACACTTGTCTGAGTGTTCATGCTTGTAACGCCGTGTGTGTGATGAGCTGCATTTGTAAAGCTTTGGGCGTGAGGCATTTGATAAGTGTTCAAACAGAGACAATTGCACTGTTACTTGACCCTATTCTCTCAACCGCCAGAGGGCATAGCATGCAGCAGTTTCTGTAGTGTAGTGGTTATCACGTTCGCCTTACACGCGAAAGGTCCCTGGTTCGAGACCGGGCAGAAACAGCAGAGGGTGGCATTTTACACTTTTCATGTTCCACCATCTCGAAGCTCAAGCCATGAACTTATTTGCAGTTGCAACGGAAGAAGCAGTTCCTCTGACACGCTTTGAAATAAATTCTGAGTAGACGAGCGCACTCACATTTGCTCCGAATATGTGATGAATTAAAATTGCATGCCTGCATATGTGCGTGCTTATGTATAGTTGGATGGAAAGCTGAGGGAGCAGTTGTGCAATGCTATTTCTTACAGAAGGGTGGCGCTGCTTTTCCCTGAGCAATGTTCATGCACCCAGGCAGATGTGATATTGGATTTTTCTTTTTTTCAAGGGCAAAAGAAAATTCCTAGCCCTCAGAGCTTCTGCCAATGCAGATCCGGTGCAAAATGAAGGCTCTCACTCGCTCACTTTGTCCACTTTCAATTGATCAGCAGACCGCGTTGGTGTTGTGCTAGATTTCTTCTTCTGTGCATCAACAGCTCTTTTATACGTACCCTTCACGGGCGAATGGAAGGGAGGGTGTGCCACCAGCTTCATTGATCCTGATGTCAATGTGCCAACACCTTCAGGACGAGAAGAAGAGCTATGAAGACAGTCAGAGCGTGCCGACTGGGGCATTCATTTGGCTCATACACCGACAAGGCTTTCAGCGGCAGGAACAAACTTCAGGAATAGGCATTCTTGGCCTCGAAGCCTAAGGGGGGTGGAAACGCTGAGTACAATTCCGTCAGATGATCACAGGACCGTGGCTCGTTGGTCTAGGGGTATGATTCTCGCTTTGGGTGCGAGAGGTCCGGAGGAGCCCGATCAAGGTGGGTAACTTGAGCTCCTTTTTTTTTTTTCCAATGTTATTTTCATTGGACAGACTCTCTGGCTTTCTCGGTAAGCAGTAGTCGATGAACAATTCACTTCCTGAACCTCTTTGCCTGCCATGTCCTTGCGACAAGCACTTTGTGTTCTCTGTTAGCTCTCAGTAACATTCCTTGATTTGCTTGTGAGTTTTGGCCGTCCGATCTCAAAGTGGAAATATGTCCTTCCCTCTGTACGCTGCATAGACCCTCAACAGGCATACTTGTATATGTGCGCATGCTTGATAGGACGTATGTTTTAGGCTGGATTGTGTGAGCTTCAGGCGCAAGGCATTTGATTAGTCTTTAAGCAGGTCCACTTGCAAAGCCCTTTGCACCTGTTCTCCCAGTCCCTACAAAGGGATGCAAGCAGTTGTTTCTGTAGTGTAGTGGTTAGCACGTTCGAGACCGGGCAGAAACACTCTCTGCTGGCATTTTACACAAAATCGTTTTTTTCCCCTTTTGTCACACACAAATGTAAAGTATGAACTTATTTGCGTTCCCATGGAAATAGCATATGCTCTCAAGAGCTTGAGAAATACACTGGGAAGGCAAGCATCCTCACATGTATTGTGTATATGGGGCCAATAATAAAATGCACGCGCCTTCATTTTGTGTATGTAATGTTGCAGAGCACAGAGAGGATTTCTTTTCCCTACTGCTGGGTATTTGGGTCTCTGGGATCACAGTTGGGTCCGCTCCGTCCTCTGAAATGGTGCATATTAGTTACATAGGTTAGTGTACCAAAGAAATATCACATTTTCATATACAGCTTCTTCATTTCTGTGTTCTGAGGGATTACCAGTTGTAAGAAATGCACTTGCCGGTACAGTGATTCCCTGGCTTTCTCTGGCCCGAGAAAGCTTTTCCTCTGAACTGGGAACAGAAGTTGGACTGCTTCTGCTGAACTTCCTGAAAGCATAGCTGGCGGGAGGAGGGACTTTTTGAGTGCTGGGAAAATTTGAGCTGGAAATTTGCATAGGCTGGACAGAGATTGCTTGGAGCAGCCAAAATATAATAACGGCCATGGCGCTCAAGTAAAGCAGAAAGCTTTTAGTATACACCTTTTGCACTCTTGTCAACGAAGCTGGGCTCTGTGAATGCTCACCCTACGCAAGAAAAGAGAACAGACTTTGCTGGTGACCTAAATATATCTCGCCTGATCGAGCACGATCGAGCTCTGAGTGAGCAGCTGTGCAATGGTCATCTTTACCAAAGGGGAGATGCTGCTTTTGCCAGTGTCACGCCCATGCTCTCAGGGCTGGAGGGAGGAGGGCTGCTTTTTGTTTTTACAGGCAAAAGGAAAGGCCCAGCCCTCAGAGCTTCTGCCAATGCATATCCCAGCAGGTGCAAAATAAAGTCTCTCCCCCACCTTGCCAGCTGCAGATTGATCAGAAGACTGCTAGTCTAGTGTGTTGGGCCACTCTCTCTCTTCTGTGTATCGTCCCCTCTTATTACATAAACAGCATAAGAGGAAGGAAGGAAGGAAGGAAGGAAGGAAGGAAAGAAGGAAGGAAGGAAGGAAGGAAGGAAGGAAGGAAGGAAGGAAGGAAGGAAGGAAGGAAGGAAGGAAGGAAGGAAGGAAGGAAGGAAGGAAGGAAGGAAGGAAGGAAGGAAGGAAGGAAGGAAGGAAGGAAGGAAGGAAGGAAGGAAGGAAGGAAGGAAGGAAGGAAGGAAGGAAGGAAGGAAGGAAGGAAGGAAGGAAGGAAGGAAGGAAGGAAGGAACAGTGTATCGCAAGCACCTTTCACCCTGATGTCAATGGTCCACCAACCTTCGGGATGAGGAGTAGACCTGTGAAGACGCTCAGCCTTTGCATCATTTAGGGACGAGGACGGGCTTTAGGAGCAAACGTTAGGAAGAGATACTCTTGTGCTACAATCCTCAAGAGGTACAACTGCCAAGTCAAATCCCTACATATTGTCTAGACTACTCTGCAAGTGTAGGCTCGTTGGTCTAGGGGTATGATTCTCGCTTCGGGTGCGAGAGGTCCCGGGTTCAAATCCCGGACGAGCCCATTGATTGGTGCCTGGCCCGATACTTTTTTACACATGTGTTTTTCAATTCTATAGACTCTGGACTGATGGATGGACAATGGTCGATGAACATTGGGCTTCCTAAGCCTCTTTGCGGACCGCCTCATTGCGCCATGCATTAAGGAGTCCCAAGTAGCTCTCAGTCACCTTTCTGGATTTGTTTGTTAATTCATGGCTGTCCCATACCAATGCCTAAAGAGGCCCTTACATCTTCAGACTGCACGGCCTCTCAGCTGGCACACTTGTCTGAGTGTTCATGCTTGTAACGCCGTGTGTGTGATGAGCTGCATTTGTAAAGCTTTGGGCGTGAGGCATTTGATAAGTGTTCAAACAGAGACAATTGCACTGTTACTTGACCCTATTCTCTCAACCGCCAGAGGGCATAGCATGCAGCAGTTTCTGTAGTGTAGTGGTTATCACGTTCGCCTTACACGCGAAAGGTCCCTGGTTCGAGACCGGGCAGAAACAGCAGAGGGTGGCATTTTACACTTTTCATGTTCCACCATCTCGAAGCTCAAGCCATGAACTTATTTGCAGTTGCAACGGAAGAAGCAGTTCCTCTGACACGCTTTGAAATAAATTCTGAGTAGACGAGCGCACTCACATTTGCTCCGAATATGTGATGAATTAAAATTGCATGCCTGCATATGTGCGTGCTTATGTATAGTTGGATGGAAAGCTGAGGGAGCAGTTGTGCAATGCTATTTCTTACAGAAGGGTGGCGCTGCTTTTCCCTGAGCAATGTTCATGCACCCAGGCAGATGTGATATTGGATTTTTCTTTTTTTCAAGGGCAAAAGAAAATTCCTAGCCCTCAGAGCTTCTGCCAATGCAGATCCGGTGCAAAATGAAGGCTCTCACTCGCTCACTTTGTCCACTTTCAATTGATCAGCAGACCGCGTTGGTGTTGTGCTAGATTTCTTCTTCTGTGCATCAACAGCTCTTTTATACGTACCCTTCACGGGCGCATGGAAGGGAGGGTGTGCCACCAGCTTCATTGATCCTGATGTCAATGTGCCAACACCTTCAGGACGAGAAGAAGAGCTATGAAGACAGTCAGAGCGTGCCGACTGGGGCATTCATTTGGCTCATACACCGACAAGGCTTTCAGCGGCAGGAACAAACTTCAGGAATAGGCATTCTTGGCCTCGAAGCCTAAGGGGGGTGGAAATGCCTGAGTACAATTCCGTCAGATGATCACAGGACCGTGGCTCGTTGGTCTAGGGGTATGATTCTCGCTTTGGGTGCGAGAGGTCCGGAGGAGCCCGATCAAGGTGGGTAACTTGAGCTCCTTTTTTTTTTTTCCAATGTTATTTTCATTGGACAGACTCTCTGGCTTTCTCGGTAAGCAGTAGTCGATGAACAATTCACTTCCTGAACCTCTTTGCCTGCCATGTCCTTGCGACAAGCACTTTGTGTTCTCTGTTAGCTCTCAGTAACATTCCTTGATTTGCTTGTGAGTTTTGGCCGTCCGATCTCAAAGTGGAAATATGTCCTTCCCTCTGTACGCTGCATAGACCCTCAACAGGCATACTTGTATATGTGCGCATGCTTGATAGGACGTATGTTTTAGGCTGGATTGTGTGAGCTTCAGGCGCAAGGCATTTGATTAGTCTTTAAGCAGGGGTCCACTTGCAAAGCCCTTTGCACCTGTTCTCCCAGTCCCTACAAAGGGATGCAAGCAGTTGTTTCTGTAGTGTAGTGGTTAGCACGTTCGAGACCGGGCAGAAACACTCTCTGCTGGCATTTTACACAAAATCGTTTTTTTCCCCTTTTGTCACACACAAATGTAAAGTATGAACTTATTTGCGTTCCCATGGAAATAGCATATGCTCTCAAGAGCTTGAGAAATACACTGGGAAGGCAAGCATCCTCACATGTATTGTGTATATGGGGCCAATAATAAAATGCACGCGCCTTCATTTTGTGTATGTAATGTTGCAGAGCACAGAGAGGATTTCTTTTCCCTACTGCTGGGTATTTGGGTCTCTGGGATCACAGTTGGGTCCGCTCCGTCCTCTGAAATGGTGCATATTAGTTACATAGGTTAGTGTACCAAAGAAATATCACATTTTCATATACAGCTTCTTCATTTCTGTGTTCTGAGGGATTACCAGTTGTAAGAAATGCACTTGCCGGTACAGTGATTCCCTGGCTTTCTCTGGCCCGAGAAAGCTTTTCCTCTGAACTGGGAACAGAAGTTGGACTGCTTCTGCTGAACTTCCTGAAAGCATAGCTGGCGGGAGGAGGGACTTTTTGAGTGCTGGGAAAATTTGAGCTGGAAATTTGCATAGGCTGGACAGAGATTGCTTGGAGCAGCCAAAATATAATAACGGCCATGGCGCTCAAGTAAAGCAGAAAGCTTTTAGTATACACCTTTTGCACTCTTGTCAACGAAGCTGGGCTCTGTGAATGCTCACCCTACGCAAGAAAAGAGAACAGACTTTGCTGGTGACCTAAATATATCTCGCCTGATCGAGCACGATCGAGCTCTGAGTGAGCAGCTGTGCAATGGTCATCTTTACCAAAGGGGAGATGCTGCTTTTGCCAGTGTCACGCCCATGCTCTCAGGGCTGGAGGGAGGAGGGCTGCTTTTTGTTTTTACAGGCAAAAGGAAAGGCCCAGCCCTCAGAGCTTCTGCCAATGCATATCCCAGCAGGTGCAAAATAAAGTCTCTCCCCCACCTTGCCAGCTGCAGATTGATCAGAAGACTGCTAGTCTAGTGTGTTGGGCCACTCTCTCTCTTCTGTGTATCGTCCCCTCTTATTACATAAACAGCATAAGAGGAAGGAAGGAAGGAAGGAAGGAAGGAAGGAAGGAAGGAAGGAAGGAAGGAAGGAAGGAAGGAAGGAAGGAAGGAAGGAAGGAAGGAAGGAAGGAAGGAAGGAAGGAAGGAAGGAAGGAAGGAAGGAAGGAAGGAAGGAAGGAAGGAAGGAAGGAAGGAAGGAAGGAAGGAAGGAAGGAAGGAACAGTGTATCGCAAGCACCTTTCACCCTGATGTCAATGGTCCACCAACCTTCGGGATGAGGAGTAGACCTGTGAAGACGCTCAGCCTTTGCATCATTTAGGGACGAGGACGGGCTTTAGGAGCAAACGTTAGGAAGAGATACTCTTGTGCTACAATCCTCAAGAGGTACAACTGCCAAGTCAAATCCCTACATATTGTCTAGACTACTCTGCAAGTGTAGGCTCGTTGGTCTAGGGGTATGATTCTCGCTTCGGGTGCGAGAGGTCCCGGGTTCAAATCCCGGACGGGCCCATTGATTGGTGCCTGGACCGATACTTTTTTACACATGTGTTTTTCAATTCTATAGACTCTGGACTGATGGATGGACAATGGTCGATGAACATTGGGCTTCCTAAGCCTCTTTGCGGACCGCCTCATTGCGCCATGCATTAAGGAGTCCCAAGTAGCTCTCAGTCACCTTTCTGGATTTGTTTGTTAATTCATGGCTGTCCCATACCAATGCCTAAAGAGGCCCTTACATCTTCAGACTGCACGGCCTCTCAGCTGGCACACTTGTCTGAGTGTTCATGCTTGTAACGCCGTGTGTGTGATGAGCTGCATTTGTAAAGCTTTGGGCGTGAGGCATTTGATAAGTGTTCAAACAGAGACAATTGCACTGTTACTTGACCCTATTCTCTCAACCGCCAGAGGGCATAGCATGCAGCAGTTTCTGTAGTGTAGTGGTTATCACGTTCGCCTTACACGCGAAAGGTCCCTGGTTCGAGACCGGGCAGAAACAGCAGAGGGTGGCATTTTACACTTTTCATGTTCCACCATCTCGAAGCTCAAGCCATGAACTTATTTGCAGTTGCAACGGAAGAAGCAGTTCCTCTGACACGCTTTGAAATAAATTCTGAGTAGACGAGCGCACTCACATTTGCTCCGAATATGTGATGAATTAAAATTGCATGCCTGCATATGTGCGTGCTTATGTATAGTTGGATGGAAAGCTGAGGGAGCAGTTGTGCAATGCTATTTCTTACAGAAGGGTGGCGCTGCTTTTCCCTGAGCAATGTTCATGCACCCAGGCAGATGTGATATTGGATTTTTCTTTTTTTCAAGGGCAAAAGAAAATTCCTAGCCCTCAGAGCTTCTGCCAATGCAGATCCGGTGCAAAATGAAGGCTCTCACTCGCTCACTTTGTCCACTTTCAATTGATCAGCAGACCGCGTTGGTGTTGTGCTAGATTTCTTCTTCTGTGCATCAACAGCTCTTTTATACGTACCCTTCACGGGCGAATGGAAGGGAGGGTGTGCCACCAGCTTCATTGATCCTGATGTCAATGTGCCAACACCTTCAGGACGAGAAGAAGAGCTATGAAGACAGTCAGAGCGTGCCGACTGGGGCATTCATTTGGCTCATACACCGACAAGGCTTTCAGCGGCAGGAACAAACTTCAGGAATAGGCATTCTTGGCCTCGAAGCCTAAGGGGGGTGGAAACGCTGAGTACAATTCCGTCAGATGATCACAGGACCGTGGCTCGTTGGTCTAGGGGTATGATTCTCGCTTTGGGTGCGAGAGGTCCGGAGGAGCCCGATCAAGGTGGGTAACTTGAGCTCCTTTTTTTTTTTTCCAATGTTATTTTCATTGGACAGACTCTCTGGCTTTCTCGGTAAGCAGTAGTCGATGAACAATTCACTTCCTGAACCTCTTTGCCTGCCATGTCCTTGCGACAAGCACTTTGTGTTCTCTGTTAGCTCTCAGTAACATTCCTTGATTTGCTTGTGAGTTTTGGCCGTCCGATCTCAAAGTGGAAATATGTCCTTCCCTCTGTACGCTGCATAGACCCTCAACAGGCATACTTGTATATGTGCGCATGCTTGATAGGACGTATGTTTTAGGCTGGATTGTGTGAGCTTCAGGCGCAAGGCATTTGATTAGTCTTTAAGCAGGTCCACTTGCAAAGCCCTTTGCACCTGTTCTCCCAGTCCCTACAAAGGGATGCAAGCAGTTGTTTCTGTAGTGTAGTGGTTAGCACGTTCGAGACCGGGCAGAAACACTCTCTGCTGGCATTTTACACAAAATCGTTTTTTTCCCCTTTTGTCACACACAAATGTAAAGTATGAACTTATTTGCGTTCCCATGGAAATAGCATATGCTCTCAAGAGCTTGAGAAATACACTGGGAAGGCAAGCATCCTCACATGTATTGTGTATATGGGGCCAATAATAAAATGCACGCGCCTTCATTTTGTGTATGTAATGTTGCAGAGCACAGAGAGGATTTCTTTTCCCTACTGCTGGGTATTTGGGTCTCTGGGATCACAGTTGGGTCCGCTCCGTCCTCTGAAATGGTGCATATTAGTTACATAGGTTAGTGTACCAAAGAAATATCACATTTTCATATACAGCTTCTTCATTTCTGTGTTCTGAGGGATTACCAGTTGTAAGAAATGCACTTGCCGGTACAGTGATTCCCTGGCTTTCTCTGGCCCGAGAAAGCTTTTCCTCTGAACTGGGAACAGAAGTTGGACTGCTTCTGCTGAACTTCCTGAAAGCATAGCTGGCGGGAGGAGGGACTTTTTGAGTGCTGGGAAAATTTGAGCTGGAAATTTGCATAGGCTGGACAGAGATTGCTTGGAGCAGCCAAAATATAATAACGGCCATGGCGCTCAAGTAAAGCAGAAAGCTTTTAGTATACACCTTTTGCACTCTTGTCAACGAAGCTGGGCTCTGTGAATGCTCACCCTACGCAAGAAAAGAGAACAGACTTTGCTGGTGACCTAAATATATCTCGCCTGATCGAGCACGATCGAGCTCTGAGTGAGCAGCTGTGCAATGGTCATCTTTACCAAAGGGGAGATGCTGCTTTTGCCAGTGTCACGCCCATGCTCTCAGGGCTGGAGGGAGGAGGGCTGCTTTTTGTTTTTACAGGCAAAAGGAAAGGCCCAGCCCTCAGAGCTTCTGCCAATGCATATCCCAGCAGGTGCAAAATAAAGTCTCTCCCCCACCTTGCCAGCTGCAGATTGATCAGAAGACTGCTAGTCTAGTGTGTTGGGCCACTCTCTCTCTTCTGTGTATCGTCCCCTCTTATTACATAAACAGCATAAGAGGAAGGAAGGAAGGAAGGAAGGAAGGAAGGAAGGAAAGAAGGAAGGAAGGAAGGAAGGAAGGAAGGAAGGAAGGAAGGAAGGAAGGAAGGAAGGAAGGAAGGAAGGAAGGAAGGAAGGAAGGAAGGAAGGAAGGAAGGAAGGAAGGAAGGAAGGAAGGAAGGAAGGAAGGAAGGAAGGAAGGAAGGAACAGTGTATCGCAAGCACCTTTCACCCTGATGTCAATGGTCCACCAACCTTCGGGATGAGGAGTAGACCTGTGAAGACGCTCAGCCTTTGCATCATTTAGGGACGAGGACGGGCTTTAGGAGCAAACGTTAGGAAGAGATACTCTTGTGCTACAATCCTCAAGAGGTACAACTGCCAAGTCAAATCCCTACATATTGTCTAGACTACTCTGCAAGTGTAGGCTCGTTGGTCTAGGGGTATGATTCTCGCTTCGGGTGCGAGAGGTCCCGGGTTCAAATCCCGGACGAGCCCATTGATTGGTGCCTGGCCCGATACTTTTTTACACATGTGTTTTTCAATTCTATAGACTCTGGACTGATGGATGGACAATGGTCGATGAACATTGGGCTTCCTAAGCCTCTTTGCGGACCGCCTCATTGCGCCATGCATTAAGGAGTCCCAAGTAGCTCTCAGTCACCTTTCTGGATTTGTTTGTTAATTCATGGCTGTCCCATACCAATGCCTAAAGAGGCCCTTACATCTTCAGACTGCACGGCCTCTCAGCTGGCACACTTGTCTGAGTGTTCATGCTTGTAACGCCGTGTGTGTGATGAGCTGCATTTGTAAAGCTTTGGGCGTGAGGCATTTGATAAGTGTTCAAACAGAGACAATTGCACTGTTACTTGACCCTATTCTCTCAACCGCCAGAGGGCATAGCATGCAGCAGTTTCTGTAGTGTAGTGGTTATCACGTTCGCCTTACACGCGAAAGGTCCCTGGTTCGAGACCGGGCAGAAACAGCAGAGGGTGGCATTTTACACTTTTCATGTTCCACCATCTCGAAGCTCAAGCCATGAACTTATTTGCAGTTGCAACGGAAGAAGCAGTTCCTCTGACACGCTTTGAAATAAATTCTGAGTAGACGAGCGCACTCACATTTGCTCCGAATATGTGATGAATTAAAATTGCATGCCTGCATATGTGCGTGCTTATGTATAGTTGGATGGAAAGCTGAGGGAGCAGTTGTGCAATGCTATTTCTTACAGAAGGGTGGCGCTGCTTTTCCCTGAGCAATGTTCATGCACCCAGGCAGATGTGATATTGGATTTTTCTTTTTTTCAAGGGCAAAAGAAAATTCCTAGCCCTCAGAGCTTCTGCCAATGCAGATCCGGTGCAAAATGAAGGCTCTCACTCGCTCACTTTGTCCACTTTCAATTGATCAGCAGACCGCGTTGGTGTTGTGCTAGATTTCTTCTTCTGTGCATCAACAGCTCTTTTATACGTACCCTTCACGGGCGCATGGAAGGGAGGGTGTGCCACCAGCTTCATTGATCCTGATGTCAATGTGCCAACACCTTCAGGACGAGAAGAAGAGCTATGAAGACAGTCAGAGCGTGCCGACTGGGGCATTCATTTGGCTCATACACCGACAAGGCTTTCAGCGGCAGGAACAAACTTCAGGAATAGGCATTCTTGGCCTCGAAGCCTAAGGGGGGTGGAAATGCTGAGTACAATTCCGTCAGATGATCACAGGACCGTGGCTCGTTGGTCTAGGGGTATGATTCTCGCTTTGGGTGCGAGAGGTCCGGAGGAGCCCGATCAAGGTGGGTAACTTGAGCTCCTTTTTTTTTTTTTCCAATGTTATTTTCATTGGACAGACTCTCTGGCTTTCTCGGTAAGCAGTAGTCGATGAACAATTCACTTCCTGAACCTCTTTGCCTGCCATGTCCTTGCGACAAGCACTTTGTGTTCTCTGTTAGCTCTCAGTAACATTCCTTGATTTGCTTGTGAGTTTTGGCCGTCCGATCTCAAAGTGGAAATATGTCCTTCCCTCTGTACGCTGCATAGACCCTCAACAGGCATACTTGTATATGTGCGCATGCTTGATAGGACGTATGTTTTAGGCTGGATTGTGTGAGCTTCAGGCGCAAGGCATTTGATTAGTCTTTAAGCAGGTCCACTTGCAAAGCCCTTTGCACCTGTTCTCCCAGTCCCTACAAAGGGATGCAAGCAGTTGTTTCTGTAGTGTAGTGGTTAGCACGTTCGAGACCGGGCAGAAACACTCTCTGCTGGCATTTTACACAAAATCGTTTTTTTCCCCTTTTGTCACACACAAATGTAAAGTATGAACTTATTTGCGTTCCCATGGAAATAGCATATGCTCTCAAGAGCTTGAGAAATACACTGGGAAGGCAAGCATCCTCACATGTATTGTGTATATGGGGCCAATAATAAAATGCACGCGCCTTCATTTTGTGTATGTAATGTTGCAGAGCACAGAGAGGATTTCTTTTCCCTACTGCTGGGTATTTGGGTCTCTGGGATCACAGTTGGGTCCGCTCCGTCCTCTGAAATGGTGCATATTAGTTACATAGGTTAGTGTACCAAAGAAATATCACATTTTCATATACAGCTTCTTCATTTCTGTGTTCTGAGGGATTACCAGTTGTAAGAAATGCACTTGCCGGTACAGTGATTCCCTGGCTTTCTCTGGCCCGAGAAAGCTTTTCCTCTGAACTGGGAACAGAAGTTGGACTGCTTCTGCTGAACTTCCTGAAAGCATAGCTGGCGGGAGGAGGGACTTTTTGAGTGCTGGGAAAATTTGAGCTGGAAATTTGCATAGGCTGGACAGAGATTGCTTGGAGCAGCCAAAATATAATAACGGCCATGGCGCTCAAGTAAAGCAGAAAGCTTTTA
This sequence comes from Ambystoma mexicanum, assembly GCF_040938575.1. NCBI lineage: Eukaryota > Metazoa > Chordata > Amphibia > Caudata > Ambystomatidae > Ambystoma > Ambystoma mexicanum. The sequence goes on from NW_027182362.1 coordinate 383,693, forward strand.
GTATACACCTTTTGCACTCTTGTCAACGAAGCTGGGCTCTGTGAATGCTCACCCTACGCAAGAAAAGAGAACAGACTTTGCTGGTGACCTAAATATATCTCGCCTGATCGAGCACGATCGAGCTCTGAGTGAGCAGCTGTGCAATGGTCATCTTTACCAAAGGGGAGATGCTGCTTTTGCCAGTGTCACGCCCATGCTCTCAGGGCTGGAGGGAGGAGGGCTGCTTTTTGTTTTTACAGGCAAAAGGAAAGGCCCAGCCCTCAGAGCTTCTGCCAATGCATATCCCAGCAGGTGCAAAATAAAGTCTCTCCCCCACCTTGCCAGCTGCAGATTGATCAGAAGACTGCTAGTCTAGTGTGTTGGGCCACTCTCTCTCTTCTGTGTATCGTCCCCTCTTATTACATAAACAGCATAAGAGGAAGGAAGGAAGGAAGGAAGGAAGGAAGGAAGGAAGGAAGGAAGGAAGGAAGGAAGGAAGGAAGGAAGGAAGGAAGGAAGGAAGGAAGGAAGGAAGGAAGGAAGGAAGGAAGGAAGGAAGGAAGGAAGGAAGGAAGGAAGGAAGGAAGGAAGGAAGGAAGGAAGGAAGGAAGGAAGGAAGGAAGGAAGGAAGGAAGGAACAGTGTATCGCAAGCACCTTTCACCCTGATGTCAATGGTCCACCAACCTTCGGGATGAGGAGTAGACCTGTGAAGACGCTCAGCCTTTGCATCATTTAGGGACGAGGACGGGCTTTAGGAGCAAACGTTAGGAAGAGATACTCTTGTGCTACAATCCTCAAGAGGTACAACTGCCAAGTCAAATCCCTACATATTGTCTAGACTACTCTGCAAGTGTAGGCTCGTTGGTCTAGGGGTATGATTCTCGCTTCGGGTGCGAGAGGTCCCGGGTTCAAATCCCGGACGAGCCCATTGATTGGTGCCTGGCCCGATACTTTTTTACACATGTGTTTTTCAATTCTATAGACTCTGGACTGATGGATGGACAATGGTCGATGAACATTGGGCTTCCTAAGCCTCTTTGCAGACCGCCTCATTGCGCCATGCATTAAGGAGTCCCAAGTAGCTCTCAGTCACCTTTCTGGATTTGTTTGTTAATTCATGGCTGTCCCATACCAATGCCTAAAGAGGCCCTTACATCTTCAGACTGCACGGCCTCTCAGCTGGCACACTTGTCTGAGTGTTCATGCTTGTAACGCCGTGTGTGTGATGAGCTGCATTTGTAAAGCTTTGGGCGTGAGGCATTTGATAAGTGTTCAAACAGAGACAATTGCACTGTTACTTGACCCTATTCTCTCAACCGCCAGAGGGCATAGCATGCAGCAGTTTCTGTAGTGTAGTGGTTATCACGTTCGCCTTACACGCGAAAGGTCCCTGGTTCGAGACCGGGCAGAAACAGCAGAGGGTGGCATTTTACACTTTTCATGTTCCACCATCTCGAAGCTCAAGCCATGAACTTATTTGCAGTTGCAACGGAAGAAGCAGTTCCTCTGACACGCTTTGAAATAAATTCTGAGTAGACGAGCGCACTCACATTTGCTCCGAATATGTGATGAATTAAAATTGCATGCCTGCATATGTGCGTGCTTATGTATAGTTGGATGGAAAGCTGAGGGAGCAGTTGTGCAATGCTATTTCTTACAGAAGGGTGGCGCTGCTTTTCCCTGAGCAATGTTCATGCACCCAGGCAGATGTGATATTGGATTTTTCTTTTTTTCAAGGGCAAAAGAAAATTCCTAGCCCTCAGAGCTTCTGCCAATGCAGATCCGGTGCAAAATGAAGGCTCTCACTCGCTCACTTTGTCCACTTTCAATTGATCAGCAGACCGCGTTGGTGTTGTGCTAGATTTCTTCTTCTGTGCATCAACAGCTCTTTTATACGTACCCTTCACGGGCGAATGGAAGGGAGGGTGTGCCACCAGCTTCATTGATCCTGATGTCAATGTGCCAACACCTTCAGGACGAGAAGAAGAGCTATGAAGACAGTCAGAGCGTGCCGACTGGGGCATTCATTTGGCTCATACACCGACAAGGCTTTCAGCGGCAGGAACAAACTTCAGGAATAGGCATTCTTGGCCTCGAAGCCTAAGGGGGGTGGAAACGCTGAGTACAATTCCGTCAGATGATCACAGGACCGTGGCTCGTTGGTCTAGGGGTATGATTCTCGCTTTGGGTGCGAGAGGTCCGGAGGAGCCCGATCAAGGTGGGTAACTTGAGCTCCTTTTTTTTTTTTCCAATGTTATTTTCATTGGACAGACTCTCTGGCTTTCTCGGTAAGCAGTAGTCGATGAACAATTCACTTCCTGAACCTCTTTGCCTGCCATGTCCTTGCGACAAGCACTTTGTGTTCTCTGTTAGCTCTCAGTAACATTCCTTGATTTGCTTGTGAGTTTTGGCCGTCCGATCTCAAAGTGGAAATATGTCCTTCCCTCTGTACGCTGCATAGACCCTCAACAGGCATACTTGTATATGTGCGCATGCTTGATAGGACGTATGTTTTAGGCTGGATTGTGTGAGCTTCAGGCGCAAGGCATTTGATTAGTCTTTAAGCAGGTCCACTTGCAAAGCCCTTTGCACCTGTTCTCCCAGTCCCTACAAAGGGATGCAAGCAGTTGTTTCTGTAGTGTAGTGGTTAGCACGTTCGAGACCGGGCAGAAACACTCTCTGCTGGCATTTTACACAAAATCGTTTTTTTCCCCTTTTGTCACACACAAATGTAAAGTATGAACTTATTTGCGTTCCCATGGAAATAGCATATGCTCTCAAGAGCTTGAGAAATACACTGGGAAGGCAAGCATCCTCACATGTATTGTGTATATGGGGCCAATAATAAAATGCACGCGCCTTCATTTTGTGTATGTAATGTTGCAGAGCACAGAGAGGATTTCTTTTCCCTACTGCTGGGTATTTGGGTCTCTGGGATCACAGTTGGGTCCGCTCCGTCCTCTGAAATGGTGCATATTAGTTACATAGGTTAGTGTACCAAAGAAATATCACATTTTCATATACAGCTTCTTCATTTCTGTGTTCTGAGGGATTACCAGTTGTAAGAAATGCACTTGCCGGTACAGTGATTCCCTGGCTTTCTCTGGCCCGAGAAAGCTTTTCCTCTGAACTGGGAACAGAAGTTGGACTGCTTCTGCTGAACTTCCTGAAAGCATAGCTGGCGGGAGGAGGGACTTTTTGAGTGCTGGGAAAATTTGAGCTGGAAATTTGCATAGGCTGGACAGAGATTGCTTGGAGCAGCCAAAATATAATAACGGCCATGGCGCTCAAGTAAAGCAGAAAGCTTTTAGTATACACCTTTTGCACTCTTGTCAACGAAGCTGGGCTCTGTGAATGCTCACCCTACGCAAGAAAAGAGAACAGACTTTGCTGGTGACCTAAATATATCTCGCCTGATCGAGCACGATCGAGCTCTGAGTGAGCAGCTGTGCAATGGTCATCTTTACCAAAGGGGAGATGCTGCTTTTGCCAGTGTCACGCCCATGCTCTCAGGGCTGGAGGGAAGAGGGCTGCTTTTTGTTTTTACAGGCAAAAGGAAAGGCCCAGCCCTCAGAGCTTCTGCCAATGCATATCCCAGCAGGTGCAAAATAAAGTCTCTCCCCCACCTTGCCAGCTGCAGATTGATCAGAAGACTGCTAGTCTAGTGTGTTGGGCCACTCTCTCTCTTCTGTGTATCGTCCCCTCTTATTACATAAACAGCATAAGAGGAAGGAAGGAAGGAAGGAAGGAAGGAAGGAAGGAAGGAAGGAAGGAAGGAAGGAAGGAAGGAAGGAAGGAAGGAAGGAAGGAAGGAAGGAAGGAAGGAAGGAAGGAAGGAAGGAAGGAAGGAAGGAAGGAAGGAAGGAAGGAAGGAAGGAAGGAAGGAAGGAAGGAAGGAAGGAAGGAAGGAAGGAACAGTGTATCGCAAGCACCTTTCACCCTGATGTCAATGGTCCACCAACCTTCGGGATGAGGAGTAGACCTGTGAAGACGCTCAGCCTTTGCATCATTTAGGGACGAGGACGGGCTTTAGGAGCAAACGTTAGGAAGAGATACTCTTGTGCTACAATCCTCAAGAGGTACAACTGCCAAGTCAAATCCCTACATATTGTCTAGAATACTCTGCAAGTGTAGGCTCGTTGGTCTAGGGGTATGATTCTCGCTTCGGGTGCGAGAGGTCCCGGGTTCAAATCCCGGACGAGCCCATTGATTGGTGCCTGGCCCGATACTTTTTTACACATGTGTTTTTCAATTCTATAGACTCTGGACTGATGGATGGACAATGGTCGATGAACATTGGGCTTCCTAAGCCTCTTTGCGGACCGCCTCATTGCGCCATGCATTAAGGAGTCCCAAGTAGCTCTCAGTCACCTTTCTGGATTTGTTTGTTAATTCATGGCTGTCCCATACCAATGCCTAAAGAGGCCCTTACATCTTCAGACTGCACGGCCTCTCAGCTGGCACACTTGTCTGAGTGTTCATGCTTGTAACGCTGTGTGTGTGATGAGCTGCATTTGTAAAGCTTTGGGCGTGAGGCATTTGATAAGTGTTCAAACAGAGACAATTGCACTGTTACTTGACCCTATTCTCTCAACCGCCAGAGGGCATAGCATGCAGCAGTTTCTGTAGTGTAGTGGTTATCACGTTCGCCTTACACGCGAAAGGTCCCTGGTTCGAGACCGGGCAGAAACAGCAGAGGGTGGCATTTTACACTTTTCATGTTCCACCATCTCGAAGCTCAAGCCATGAACTTATTTGCAGTTGCAACGGAAGAAGCAGTTCCTCTGACACGCTTTGAAATAAATTCTGAGTAGACGAGCGCACTCACATTTGCTCCGAATATGTGATGAATTAAAATTGCATGCCTGCATATGTGCGTGCTTATGTATAGTTGGATGGAAAGCTGAGGGAGCAGTTGTGCAATGCTATTTCTTACAGAAGGGTGGCGCTGCTTTTCTCTGAGCAATGTTCATGCACCCAGGCAGATGTGATATTGGATTTTTCTTTTTTTCAAGGGCAAAAGAAAATTCCTAGCCCTCAGAGCTTCTGCCAATGCAGATCCGGTGCAAAATGAAGGCTCTCACTCGCTCACTTTGTCCACTTTCAATTGATCAGCAGACCGCGTTGGTGTTGTGCTAGATTTCTTCTTCTGTGCATCAACAGCTCTTTTATACGTACCCTTCACGGGCGAATGGAAGGGAGGGTGTGCCACCAGCTTCATTGATCCTGATGTCAATGTGCCAACACCTTCAGGACGAGAAGAAGAGCTATGAAGACAGTCAGAGCGTGCCGACTGGGGCATTCATTTGGCTCATACACCGACAAGGCTTTCAGCGGCAGGAACAAACTTCAGGAATAGGCATTCTTGGCCTCGAAGCCTAAGGGGGGTGGAAATGCTGAGTACAATTCCGTCAGATGATCACAGGACCGTGGCTTGTTGGTCTAGGGGTATGATTCTCGCTTTGGGTGCGAGAGGTCCGGAGGAGCCCGATCAAGGTGGGTAACTTGAGCTCCTTTTTTTTTTTTCCAATGTTATTTTCATTGGACAGACTCTCTGGCTTTCTCGGTAAGCAGTAGTCGATGAACAATTCACTTCCTGAACCTCTTTGCCTGCCATGTCCTTGCGACAAGCACTTTGTGTTCTCTGTTAGCTCTCAGTAACATTCCTTGATTTGCTTGTGAGTTTTGGCCGTCCGATCTCAAAGTGGAAATATGTCCTTCCCTCTGTACGCTGCATAGACCCTCAACAGGCATACTTGTATATGTGCGCATGCTTGATAGGACGTATGTTTTAGGCTGGATTGTGTGAGCTTCAGGCGCAAGGCATTTGATTAGTCTTTAAGCAGGTCCACTTGCAAAGCCCTTTGCACCTGTTCTCCCAGTCCCTACAAAGGGATGCAAGCAGTTGTTTCTGTAGTGTAGTGGTTAGCACGTTCGAGACCGGGCAGAAACACTCTCTGCTGGCATTTTACACAAAATCGTTTTTTTCCCCTTTTGTCACACACAAATGTAAAGTATGAACTTATTTGCGTTCCCATGGAAATAGCATATGCTCTCAAGGCTTGAGAAATACACTGGGAAGGCAAGCATCCTCACATGTATTGTGTATATGGGGGCCAATAATAAAATGCACGCGCCTTCATTTTGTGTATGTAATGTTGCAGAGCACAGAGAGGATTTCTTTTCCCTACTGCTGGGTATTTGGGTCTCTGGGATCACAGTTGGGTCCGCTCCGTCCTCTGAAATGGTGCATATTAGTTACATAGGTTAGTGTACCAAAGAAATATCACATTTTCATATACAGCTTCTTCATTTCTGTGTTCTGAGGGATTACCAGTTGTAAGAAATGCACTTGCCGGTACAGTGATTCCCTGGCTTTCTCTGGCCCGAGAAAGCTTTTCCTCTGAACTGGGAACAGAAGTTGGACTGCTTCTGCTGAACTTCCTGAAAGCATAGCTGGCGGGAGGAGGGACTTTTTGAGTGCTGGGAAAATTTGAGCTGGAAATTTGCATAGGCTGGACAGAGATTGCTTGGAGCAGCCAAAATATAATAACGGCCATGGCGCTCAAGTAAAGCAGAAAGCTTTTAGTATACACCTTTTGCACTCTTGTCAACGAAGCTGGGCTCTGTGAATGCTCACCCTACGCAAGAAAAGAGAACAGACTTTGCTGGTGACCTAAATATATCTCGCCTGATCGAGCACGATCGAGCTCTGAGTGAGCAGCTGTGCAATGGTCATCTTTACCAAAGGGGAGATGCTGCTTTTGCCAGTGTCACGCCCATGCTCTCAGGGCTGGAGGGAGGAGGGCTGCTTTTTGTTTTTACAGGCAAAAGGAAAGGCCCAGCCCTCAGAGCTTCTGCCAATGCATATCCCAGCAGGTGCAAAATAAAGTCTCTCCCCCACCTTGCCAGCTGCAGATTGATCAGAAGACTGCTAGTCTAGTGTGTTGGGCCACTCTCTCTCTTCTGTGTATCGTCCCCTCTTATTACATAAACAGCATAAGAGGAAGGAAGGAAGGAAGGAAGGAAGGAAGGAAGGAAGGAAGGAAGGAAAGAAGGAAGGAAGGAAGGAAGGAAGGAAGGAAGGAAGGAAGGAAGGAAGGAAGGAAGGAAGGAAGGAAGGAAGGAAGGAAGGAAGGAAGGAAGGAAGGAAGGAAGGAAGGAAGGAAGGAAGGAAGGAAGGAAGGAAGGAAGGAAGGAAGGAAGGAAGGAAGGAAGGAAGGAAGGAAGGAAGGAACAGTGTATCGCAAGCACCTTTCACCCTGATGTCAATGGTCCACCAACCTTCGGGATGAGGAGTAGACCTGTGAAGACGCTCAGCCTTTGCATCATTTAGGGACGAGGACGGGCTTTAGGAGCAAACGTTAGGAAGAGATACTCTTGTGCTACAATCCTCAAGAGGTACAACTGCCAAGTCAAATCCCTACATATTGTCTAGACTACTCTGCAAGTGTAGGCTCGTTGGTCTAGGGGTATGATTCTCGCTTCGGGTGCGAGAGGTCCCGGGTTCAAATCCCGGACGAGCCCATTGATTGGTGCCTGGCCCGATACTTTTTTACACATGTGTTTTTCAATTCTATAGACTCTGGACTGATGGATGGACAATGGTCGATGAACATTGGGCTTCCTAAGCCTCTTTGCGGACCGCCTCATTGCGCCATGCATTAAGGAGTCCCAAGTAGCTCTCAGTCACCTTTCTGGATTTGTTTGTTAATTCATGGCTGTCCCATACCAATGCCTAAAGAGGCCCTTACATCTTCAGACTGCACGGCCTCTCAGCTGGCACACTTGTCTGAGTGTTCATGCTTGTAACGCCGTGTGTGTGATGAGCTGCATTTGTAAAGCTTTGGGCGTGAGGCATTTGATAAGTGTTCAAACAGAGACAATTGCACTGTTACTTGACCCTATTCTCTCAACCGCCAGAGGGCATAGCATGCAGCAGTTTCTGTAGTGTAGTGGTTATCACGTTCGCCTTACACGCGAAAGGTCCCTGGTTCGAGACCGGGCAGAAACAGCAGAGGGTGGCATTTTACACTTTTCATGTTCCACCATCTCGAAGCTCAAGCCATGAACTTATTTGCAGTTGCAATGGAAGAAGCAGTTCCTCTGACACGCTTTGAAATAAATTCTGAGTAGACGAGCGCACTCACATTTGCTCCGAATATGTGATGAATTAAAATTGCATGCCTGCATATGTGCGTGCTTATGTATAGTTGGATGGAAAGCTGAGGGAGCAGTTGTGCAATGCTATTTCTTACAGAAGGGTGGCGCTGCTTTTCCCTGAGCAATGTTCATGCACCCAGGCAGATGTGATATTGGATTTTTCTTTTTTTCAAGGGCAAAAGAAAATTCCTAGCCCTCAGAGCTTCTGCCAATGCAGATCCGGTGCAAAATGAAGGCTCTCACTCGCTCACTTTGTCCACTTTCAATTGATCAGCAGACCGCGTTGGTGTTGTGCTAGATTTCTTCTTCTGTGCATCAACAGCTCTTTTATACGTACCCTTCACGGGCGCATGGAAGGGAGGGTGTGCCACCAGCTTCATTGATCCTGATGTCAATGTGCCAACACCTTCAGGACGAGAAGAAGAGCTATGAAGACAGTCAGAGCGTGCCGACTGGGGCATTCATTTGGCTCATACACCGACAAGGCTTTCAGCGGCAGGAACAAACTTCAGGAATAGGCATTCTTGGCCTCGAAGCCTAAGGGGGGTGGAAATGCTGAGTACAATTCCGTCAGATGATCACAGGACCGTGGCTCGTTGGTCTAGGGGTATGATTCTCGCTTTGGGTGCGAGAGGTCCGGAGGAGCCCGATCAAGGTGGGTAACTTGAGCTCCTTTTTTTTTTTTCCAATGTTATTTTCATTGGACAGACTCTCTGGCTTTCTCGGTAAGCAGTAGTCGATGAACAATTCACTTCCTGAACCTCTTTGCCTGCCATGTCCTTGCGACAAGCACTTTGTGTTCTCTGTTAGCTCTCAGTAACATTCCTTGATTTGCTTGTGAGTTTTGGCCGTCCGATCTCAAAGTGGAAATATGTCCTTCCCTCTGTACGCTGCATAGACCCTCAACAGGCATACTTGTATATGTGCGCATGCTTGATAGGACGTATGTTTTAGGCTGGATTGTGTGAGCTTCAGGCGCAAGGCATTTGATTAGTCTTTAAGCAGGTCCACTTGCAAAGCCCTTTGCACCTGTTCTCCCAGTCCCTACAAAGGGATGCAAGCAGTTGTTTCTGTAGTGTAGTGGTTAGCACGTTCGAGACCGGGCAGAAACACTCTCTGCTGGCATTTTACACAAAATCGTTTTTTTCCCCTTTTGTCACACACAAATGTAAAGTATGAACTTATTTGCGTTCCCATGGAAATAGCATATGCTCTCAAGAGCTTGAGAAATACACTGGGAAGGCAAGCATCCTCACATGTATTGTGTATATGGGGCCAATAATAAAATGCACGCGCCTTCATTTTGTGTATGTAATGTTGCAGAGCACAGAGAGGATTTCTTTTCCCTACTGCTGGGTATTTGGGTCTCTGGGATCACAGTTGGGTCCGCTCCGTCCTCTGAAATGGTGCATATTAGTTACATAGGTTAGTGTACCAAAGAAATATCACATTTTCATATACAGCTTCTTCATTTCTGTGTTCTGAGGGATTACCAGTTGTAAGAAATGCACTTGCCGGTACAGTGATTCCCTGGCTTTCTCTGGCCCGAGAAAGCTTTTCCTCTGAACTGGGAACAGAAGTTGGACTGCTTCTGCTGAACTTCCTGAAAGCATAGCTGGCGGGAGGAGGGACTTTTTGAGTGCTGGGAAAATTTGAGCTGGAAATTTGCATAGGCTGGACAGAGATTGCTTGGAGCAGCCAAAATATAATAACGGCCATGGCGCTCAAGTAAAGCAGAAAGCTTTTAGTATACACCTTTTGCACTCTTGTCAACGAAGCTGGGCTCTGTGAATGCTCACCCTACGCAAGAAAAGAGAACAGACTTTGCTGGTGACCTAAATATATCTCGCCTGATCGAGCACGATCGAGCTCTGAGTGAGCAGCTGTGCAATGGTCATCTTTACCAAAGGGGAGATGCTGCTTTTGCCAGTGTCACGCCCATGCTCTCAGGGCTGGAGGGAGGAGGGCTGCTTTTTGTTTTTACAGGCAAAAGGAAAGGCCCAGCCCTCAGAGCTTCTGCCAATGCATATCCCAGCAGGTGCAAAATAAAGTCTCTCCCCCACCTTGCCAGCTGCAGATTGATCAGAAGACTGCTAGTCTAGTGTGTTGGGCCACTCTCTCTCTTCTGTGTATCGTCCCCTCTTATTACATAAACAGCATAAGAGGAAGGAAGGAAGGAAGGAAGGAAGGAAAGAAGGAAGGAAGGAAGGAAGGAAGGAAGGAAGGAAGGAAGGAAGGAAGGAAGGAAGGAAGGAAGGAAGGAAGGAAGGAAGGAAGGAAGGAAGGAAGGAAGGAAGGAAGGAAGGAAGGAAGGAAGGAAGGAAGGAAGGAAGGAAGGAAGGAAGGAAGGAAGGAAGGAAGGAAGGAAGGAAGGAAGGAAGGAAGGAAGGAAGGAAGGAAGGAAGGAACAGTGTATCGCAAGCACCTTTCACCCTGATGTCAATGGTCCACCAACCTTCGGGATGAGGAGTAGACCTGTGAAGACGCTCAGCCTTTGCATCATTTAGGGACGAGGACGGGCTTTAGGAGCAAACGTTAGGAAGAGATACTCTTGTGCTACAATCCTCAAGAGGTACAACTGCCAAGTCAAATCCCTACATATTGTCTAGACTACTCTGCAAGTGTAGGCTCGTTGGTCTAGGGGTATGATTCTCGCTTCGGGTGCGAGAGGTCCCGGGTTCAAATCCCGGACGAGCCCATTGATTGGTGCCTGGCCCGATACTTTTTTACACATGTGTTTTTCAATTCTATAGACTCTGGACTGATGGATGGACAATGGTCGATGAACATTGGGCTTCCTAAGCCTCTTTGCGGACCGCCTCATTGCGCCATGCATTAAGGAGTCCCAAGTAGCTCTCAGTCACCTTTCTGGATTTGTTTGTTAATTCATGGCTGTCCCATACCAATGCCTAAAGAGGCCCTTACATCTTCAGACTGCACGGCCTCTCAGCTGGCACACTTGTCTGAGTGTTCATGCTTGTAACGCCGTGTGTGTGATGAGCTGCATTTGTAAAGCTTTGGGCGTGAGGCATTTGATAAGTGTTCAAACAGAGACAATTGCACTGTTACTTGACCCTATTCTCTCAACCGCCAGAGGGCATAGCATGCAGCAGTTTCTGTAGTGTAGTGGTTATCACGTTCGCCTTACACGCGAAAGGTCCCTGGTTCGAGACCGGGCAGAAACAGCAGAGGGTGGCATTTTACACTTTTCATGTTCCACCATCTCGAAGCTCAAGCCATGAACTTATTTGCAGTTGCAACGGAAGAAGCAGTTCCTCTGACACGCTTTGAAATAAATTCTGAGTAGACGAGCGCACTCACATTTGCTCCGAATATGTGATGAATTAAAATTGCATGCCTGCATATGTGCGTGCTTATGTATAGTTGGATGGAAAGCTGAGGGAGCAGTTGTGCAATGCTATTTCTTACAGAAGGGTGGCGCTGCTTTTCCCTGAGCAATGTTCATGCACCCAGGCAGATGTGATATTGGATTTTTCTTTTTTTCAAGGGCAAAAGAAAATTCCTAGCCCTCAGAGCTTCTGCCAATGCAGATCCGGTGCAAAATGAAGGCTCTCACTCGCTCACTTTGTCCACTTTCAATTGATCAGCAGACCGCGTTGGTGTTGTGCTAGATTTCTTCTTCTGTGCATCAACAGCTCTTTTATACGTACCCTTCACGGGCGCATGGAAGGGAGGGTGTGCCACCAGCTTCATTGATCCTGATGTCAATGTGCCAACACCTTCAGGACGAGAAGAAGAGCTATGAAGACAGTCAGAGCGTGCCGACTGGGGCATTCATTTGGCTCATACACCGACAAGGCTTTCAGCGGCAGGAACAAACTTCAGGAATAGGCATTCTTGGCCTCGAAGCCTAAGGGGGGTGGAAATGCTGAGTACAATTCCGTCAGATGATCACAGGACCGTGGCTCGTTGGTCTAGGGGTATGATTCTCGCTTTGGGTGCGAGAGGTCCGGAGGAGCCCGATCAAGGTGGGTAACTTGAGCTCCTTTTTTTTTTTTCCAATGTTATTTTCATTGGACAGACTCTCTGGCTTTCTCGGTAAGCAGTAGTCGATGAACAATTCACTTCCTGAACCTCTTTGCCTGCCATGTCCTTGCGACAAGCACTTTGTGTTCTCTGTTAGCTCTCAGTAACATTCCTTGATTTGCTTGTGAGTTTTGGCCGTCCGATCTCAAAGTGGAAATATGTCCTTCCCTCTGTACGCTGCATAGACCCTCAACAGGCATACTTGTATATGTGCGCATGCTTGATAGGACGTATGTTTTAGGCTGGATTGTGTGAGCTTCAGGCGCAAGGCATTTGATTAGTCTTTAAGCAGGTCCACTTGCAAAGCCCTTTGCACCTGTTCTCCCAGTCCCTACAAAGGGATGCAAGCAGTTGTTTCTGTAGTGTAGTGGTTAGCACGTTCGAGACCGGGCAGAAACACTCTCTGCTGGCATTTTACACAAAATCGTTTTTTTCCCCTTTTGTCACACACAAATGTAAAGTATGAACTTATTTGCGTTCCCATGGAAATAGCATATGCTCTCAAGAGCTTGAGAAATACACTGGGAAGGCAAGCATCCTCACATGTATTGTGTATATGGGGCCAATAATAAAATGCACGCGCCTTCATTTTGTGTATGTAATGTTGCAGAGCACAGAGAGGATTTCTTTTCCCTACTGCTGGGTATTTGGGTCTCTGGGATCACAGTTGGGTCCGCTCCGTCCTCTGAAATGGTGCATATTAGTTACATAGGTTAGTGTACCAAAGAAATATCACATTTTCATATACAGCTTCTTCATTTCTGTGTTCTGAGGGATTACCAGTTGTAAGAAATGCACTTGCCGGTACAGTGATTCCCTGGCTTTCTCTGGCCCGAGAAAGCTTTTCCTCTGAACTGGGAACAGAAGTTGGACTGCTTCTGCTGAACTTCCTGAAAGCATAGCTGGCGGGAGGAGGGACTTTTTGAGTGCTGGGAAAATTTGAGCTGGAAATTTGCATAGGCTGGACAGAGATTGCTTGGAGCAGCCAAAATATAATAACGGCCATGGCGCTCAAGTAAAGCAGAAAGCTTTTAGTATACACCTTTTGCACTCTTGTCAACGAAGCTGGGCTCTGTGAATGCTCACCCTACGCAAGAAAAGAGAACAGACTTTGCTGGTGACCTAAATATATCTCGCCTGATCGAGCACGATCGAGCTCTGAGTGAGCAGCTGTGCAATGGTCATCTTTACCAAAGGGGAGATGCTGCTTTTGCCAGTGTCACGCCCATGCTCTCAGGGCTGGAGGGAGGAGGGCTGCTTTTTGTTTTTACAGGCAAAAGGAAAGGCCCAGCCCTCAGAGCTTCTGCCAATGCATATCCCAGCAGGTGCAAAATAAAGTCTCTCCCCCACCTTGCCAGCTGCAGATTGATCAGAAGACTGCTAGTCTAGTGTGTTGGGCCACTCTCTCTCTTCTGTGTATCGTCCCCTCTTATTACATAAACAGCATAAGAGGAAGGAAGGAAGGAAGGAAGGAAGGAAGGAAGGAAGGAAGGAAGGAAGGAAGGAAGGAAGGAAGGAAGGAAGGAAGGAAGGAAGGAAGGAAGGAAGGAAGGAAGGAAGGAAGGAAGGAAGGAAGGAAGGAAGGAAGGAAGGAAGGAAGGAAGGAAGGAAGGAAGGAAGGAAGGAAGGAAGGAAGGAAGGAAGGAAGGAAGGAAGGAAGGAACAGTGTATCGCAAGCACCTTTCACCCTGATGTCAATGGTCCACCAACCTTCGGGATGAGGAGTAGACCTGTGAAGACGCTCAGCCTTTGCATCATTTAGGGACGAGGACGGGCTTTAGGAGCAAACGTTAGGAAGAGATACTCTTGTGCTACAATCCTCAAGAGGTACAACTGCCAAGTCAAATCCCTACATATTGTCTAGACTACTCTGCAAGTGTAGGCTCGTTGGTCTAGGGGTATGATTCTCGCTTCGGGTGCGATAGGTCCCGGGTTCAAATCCCGGACGAGCCCATTGATTGGTGCCTGGCCCGATACTTTTTTACACATGTGTTTTTCAATTCTATAGACTCTGGACTGATGGATGGACAATGGTCGATGAACATTGGGCTTCCTAAGCCTCTTTGCGGACCGCCTCATTGCGCCATGCATTAAGGAGTCCCAAGTAGCTCTCAGTCACCTTTCTGGATTTGTTTGTTAATTCATGGCTGTCCCATACCAATGCCTAAAGAGGCCCTTACATCTTCAGACTGCACGGCCTCTCAGCTGGCACACTTGTCTGAGTGTTCATGCTTGTAACGCCGTGTGTGTGATGAGCTGCATTTGTAAAGCTTTGGGCGTGAGGCATTTGATAAGTGTTCAAACAGAGACAATTGCACTGTTACTTGACCCTATTCTCTCAACCGCCAGAGGGCATAGCATGCAGCAGTTTCTGTAGTGTAGTGGTTATCACGTTCGCCTTACACGCGAAAGGTCCCTGGTTCGAGACCGGGCAGAAACAGCAGAGGGTGGCATTTTACACTTTTCATGTTCCACCATCTCGAAGCTCAAGCCATGAACTTATTTGCAGTTGCAACGGAAGAAGCAGTTCCTCTGACACGCTTTGAAATAAATTCTGAGTAGACGAGCGCACTCACATTTGCTCCGAATATGTGATGAATTAAAATTGCATGCCTGCATATGTGCGTGCTTATGTATAGTTGGATGGAAAGCTGAGGGAGCAGTTGTGCAATGCTATTTCTTACAGAAGGGTGGCGCTGCTTTTCCCTGAGCAATGTTCATGCACCCAGGCAGATGTGATATTGGATTTTTCTTTTTTTCAAGGGCAAAAGAAAATTCCTAGCCCTCAGAGCTTCTGCCAATGCAGATCCGGTGCAAAATGAAGGCTCTCACTCGCTCACTTTGTCCACTTTCAATTGATCAGCAGACCGCGTTGGTGTTGTGCTAGATTTCTTCTTCTGTGCATCAACAGCTCTTTTATACGTACCCTTCACGGGCGAATGGAAGGGAGGGTGTGCCACCAGCTTCATTGATCCTGATGTCAATGTGCCAACACCTTCAGGACGAGAAGAAGAGCTATGAAGACAGTCAGAGCGTGCCGACTGGGGCATTCATTTGGCTCATACACCGACAAGGCTTTCAGCGGCAGGAACAAACTTCAGGAATAGGCATTCTTGGCCTCGAAGCCTAAGGGGGGTGGAAACGCTGAGTACAATTCCGTCAGATGATCACAGGACCGTGGCTCGTTGGTCTAGGGGTATGATTCTCGCTTTGGGTGCGAGAGGTCCGGAGGAGCCCGATCAAGGTGGGTAACTTGAGCTCCTTTTTTTTTTTTCCAATGTTATTTTCATTGGACAGACTCTCTGGCTTTCTCGGTAAGCAGTAGTCGATGAACAATTCACTTCCTGAACCTCTTTGCCTGCCATGTCCTTGCGACAAGCACTTTGTGTTCTCTGTTAGCTCTCAGTAACATTCCTTGATTTGCTTGTGAGTTTTGGCCGTCCGATCTCAAAGTGGAAATATGTCCTTCCCTCTGTACGCTGCATAGACCCTCAACAGGCATACTTGTATATGTGCGCATGCTTGATAGGACGTATGTTTTAGGCTGGATTGTGTGAGCTTCAGGCGCAAGGCATTTGATTAGTCTTTAAGCAGGTCCACTTGCAAAGCCCTTTGCACCTGTTCTCCCAGTCCCTACAAAGGGATGCAAGCAGTTGTTTCTGTAGTGTAGTGGTTAGCACGTTCGAGACCGGGCAGAAACACTCTCTGCTGGCATTTTACACAAAATCGTTTTTTTCCCCTTTTGTCACACACAAATGTAAAGTATGAACTTATTTGCGTTCCCATGGAAATAGCATATGCTCTCAAGAGCTTGAGAAATACACTGGGAAGGCAAGCATCCTCACATGTATTGTGTATATGGGGCCAATAATAAAATGCACGCGCCTTCATTTTGTGTATGTAATGTTGCAGAGCACAGAGAGGATTTCTTTTCCCTACTGCTGGGTATTTGGGTCTCTGGGATCACAGTTGGGTCCGCTCCGTCCTCTGAAATGGTGCATATTAGTTACATAGGTTAGTGTACCAAAGAAATATCACATTTTCATATACAGCTTCTTCATTTCTGTGTTCTGAGGGATTACCAGTTGTAAGAAATGCACTTGCCGGTACAGTGATTCCCTGGCTTTCTCTGGCCCGAGAAAGCTTTTCCTCTGAACTGGGAACAGAAGTTGGACTGCTTCTGCTGAACTTCCTGAAAGCATAGCTGGCGGGAGGAGGGACTTTTTGAGTGCTGGGAAAATTTGAGCTGGAAATTTGCATAGGCTGGACAGAGATTGCTTGGAGCAGCCAAAATATAATAACGGCCATGGCGCTCAAGTAAAGCAGAAAGCTTTTAGTATACACCTTTTGCACTCTTGTCAACGAAGCTGGGCTCTGTGAATGCTCACCCTACGCAAGAAAAGAGAACAGACTTTGCTGGTGACCTAAATATATCTCGCCTGATCGAGCACGATCGAGCTCTGAGTGAGCAGCTGTGCAATGGTCATCTTTACCAAAGGGGAGATGCTGCTTTTGCCAGTGTCACGCCCATGCTCTCAGGGCTGGAGGGAAGAGGGCTGCTTTTTGTTTTTACAGGCAAAAGGAAAGGCCCAGCCCTCAGAGCTTCTGCCAATGCATATCCCAGCAGGTGCAAAATAAAGTCTCTCCCCCACCTTGCCAGCTGCAGATTGATCAGAAGACTGCTAGTCTAGTGTGTTGGGCCACTCTCTCTCTTCTGTGTATCGTCCCCTCTTATTACATAAACAGCATAAGAGGAAGGAAGGAAGGAAGGAAGGAAGGAAGGAAGGAAGGAAGGAAGGAAGGAAGGAAGGAAGGAAGGAAGGAAGGAAGGAAGGAAGGAAGGAAGGAAGGAAGGAAGGAAGGAAGGAAGGAAGGAAGGAAGGAAGGAAGGAAGGAAGGAAGGAAGGAAGGAAGGAAGGAAGGAAGGAAGGAAGGAAGGAACAGTGTATCGCAAGCACCTTTCACCCTGATGTCAATGGTCCACCAACCTTCGGGATGAGGAGTAGACCTGTGAAGACGCTCAGCCTTTGCATCATTTAGGGACGAGGACGGGCTTTAGGAGCAAACGTTAGGAAGAGATACTCTTGTGCTACAATCCTCAAGAGGTACAACTGCCAAGTCAAATCCCTACATATTGTCTAGAATACTCTGCAAGTGTAGGCTCGTTGGTCTAGGGGTATGATTCTCGCTTCGGGTGCGAGAGGTCCCGGGTTCAAATCCCGGACGAGCCCATTGATTGGTGCCTGGCCCGATACTTTTTTACACATGTGTTTTTCAATTCTATAGACTCTGGACTGATGGATGGACAATGGTCGATGAACATTGGGCTTCCTAAGCCTCTTTGCGGACCGCCTCATTGCGCCATGCATTAAGGAGTCCCAAGTAGCTCTCAGTCACCTTTCTGGATTTGTTTGTTAATTCATGGCTGTCCCATACCAATGCCTAAAGAGGCCCTTACATCTTCAGACTGCACGGCCTCTCAGCTGGCACACTTGTCTGAGTGTTCATGCTTGTAACGCTGTGTGTGTGATGAGCTGCATTTGTAAAGCTTTGGGCGTGAGGCATTTGATAAGTGTTCAAACAGAGACAATTGCACTGTTACTTGACCCTATTCTCTCAACCGCCAGAGGGCATAGCATGCAGCAGTTTCTGTAGTGTAGTGGTTATCACGTTCGCCTTACACGCGAAAGGTCCCTGGTTCGAGACCGGGCAGAAACAGCAGAGGGTGGCATTTTACACTTTTCATGTTCCACCATCTCGAAGCTCAAGCCATGAACTTATTTGCAGTTGCAACGGAAGAAGCAGTTCCTCTGACACGCTTTGAAATAAATTCTGAGTAGACGAGCGCACTCACATTTGCTCCGAATATGTGATGAATTAAAATTGCATGCCTGCATATGTGCGTGCTTATGTATAGTTGGATGGAAAGCTGAGGGAGCAGTTGTGCAATGCTATTTCTTACAGAAGGGTGGCGCTGCTTTTCTCTGAGCAATGTTCATGCACCCAGGCAGATGTGATATTGGATTTTTCTTTTTTTCAAGGGCAAAAGAAAATTCCTAGCCCTCAGAGCTTCTGCCAATGCAGATCCGGTGCAAAATGAAGGCTCTCACTCGCTCACTTTGTCCACTTTCAATTGATCAGCAGACCGCGTTGGTGTTGTGCTAGATTTCTTCTTCTGTGCATCAACAGCTCTTTTATACGTACCCTTCACGGGCGAATGGAAGGGAGGGTGTGCCACCAGCTTCATTGATCCTGATGTCAATGTGCCAACACCTTCAGGACGAGAAGAAGAGCTATGAAGACAGTCAGAGCGTGCCGACTGGGGCATTCATTTGGCTCATACACCGACAAGGCTTTCAGCGGCAGGAACAAACTTCAGGAATAGGCATTCTTGGCCTCGAAGCCTAAGGGGGGTGGAAACGCTGAGTACAATTCCGTCAGATGATCACAGGACCGTGGCTCGTTGGTCTAGGGGTATGATTCTCGCTTTGGGTGCGAGAGGTCCGGAGGAGCCCGATCAAGGTGGGTAACTTGAGCTCCTTTTTTTTTTTCCCAATGTTATTTTCATTGGACAGACTCTCTGGCTTTCTCGGTAAGCAGTAGTCGATGAACAATTCACTTCCTGAACCTCTTTGCCTGCCATGTCCTTGCCACAAGCACTTTGTGTTCTCTGTTAGCTCTCAGTAACATTCCTTGATTTGCTTGTGAGTTTTGGCCTTCCGATCTCAAAGTGGAAATATGTCCTTCCCTCTGTACGCTGCATAGACCCTCAACAGGCATACTTGTATATGTGCGCATGCTTGATAGGACGTATGTTTTAGGCTGGATTGTGTGAGCTTCAGGCGCAAGGCATTTGATTAGTCTTTAAGCAGGTCCACTTGCAAAGCCCTTTGCACCTGTTCTCCCAGTCCCTACAAAGGGATGCAAGCAGTTGTTTCTGTAGTGTAGTGGTTAGCACGTTCGAGACCGGGCAGAAACACTCTCTGCTGGCATTTTACACAAAATCGTTTTTTTCCCCTTTTGTCACACACAAATGTAAAGTATGAACTTATTTGCGTTCCCATGGAAATAGCATATGCTCTCAAGAGCTTGAGAAATACACTGGGAAGGCAAGCATCCTCACATGTATTGTGTATATGGGGCCAATAATAAAATGCACGCGCCTTCATTTTGTGTATGTAATGTTGCAGAGCACAGAGAGGATTTCTTTTCCCTACTGCTGGGTATTTGGGTCTCTGGGATCACAGTTGGGTCCGCTCCGTCCTCTGAAATGGTGCATATTAGTTACATAGGTTAGTGTACCAAAGAAATATCACATTTTCATATACAGCTTCTTCATTTCTGTGTTCTGAGGGATTACCAGTTGTAAGAAATGCACTTGCCGGTACAGTGATTCCCTGGCTTTCTCTGGCCCGAGAAAGCTTTTCCTCTGAACTGGGAACAGAAGTTGGACTGCTTCTGCTGAACTTCCTGAAAGCATAGCTGGCGGGAGGAGGGACTTTTTGAGTGCTGGGAAAATTTGAGCTGGAAATTTGCATAGGCTGGACAGAGATTGCTTGGAGCAGCCAAAATATAATAATGGCCATGGCGCTCAAGTAAAGCAGAAAGCTTTTAGTATACACCTTTTGCACTCTTGTCAACGAAGCTGGGCTCTGTGAATGCTCACCCTACGCAAGAAAAGAGAACAGACTTTGCTGGTGACCTAAATATATCTCGCCTGATCGAGCACGATCGAGCTCTGAGTGAGCAGCTGTGCAATGGTCATCTTTACCAAAGGGGAGATGCTGCTTTTGCCAGTGTCACGCCCATGCTCTCAGGGCTGGAGGGAGGAGGGCTGCTTTTTGTTTTTACAGGCAAAAGGAAAGGCCCAGCCCTCAGAGCTTCTGCCAATGCATATCCCAGCAGGTGCAAAATAAAGTCTCTCCCCCACCTTGCCAGCTGCAGATTGATCAGAAGACTGCTAGTCTAGTGTGTTGGGCCACTCTCTCTCTTCTGTGTATCGTCCCCTCTTATTACATAAACAGCATAAGAGGAAGGAAGGAAGGAAGGAAGGAAGGAAGGAAGGAAGGAAGGAAGGAAGGAAGGAAGGAAGGAAGGAAGGAAGGAAGGAAGGAAGGAAGGAAGGAAGGAAGGAAGGAAGGAAGGAAGGAAGGAAGGAAGGAAGGAAGGAAGGAAGGAAGGAAGGAAGGAAGGAAGGAAGGAAGGAAGGAAGGAAGGAAGGAAGGAAGGAAGGAAGGAAGGAAGGAAGGAAGGAAGGAAGGAAGGAAGGAAGGAAGGAAGGAAGGAACAGTGTATCGCAAGCACCTTTCACCCTGATGTCAATGGTCCACCAACCTTCGGGATGAGGAGTAGACCTGTGAAGACGCTCAGCCTTTGCATCATTTAGGGACGAGGACGGGCTTTAGGAGCAAACGTTAGGAAGAGATACTCTTGTGCTACAATCCTCAAGAGGTACAACTGCCAAGTCAAATCCCTACATATTGTCTAGACTACTCTGCAAGTGTAGGCTCGTTGGTCTAGGGGTATGATTCTCGCTTCGGGTGCGAGAGGTCCCGGGTTCAAATCCCGGACGAGCCCATTGATTGGTGCCTGGCCCGATACTTTTTTACACATGTGTTTTTCAATTCTATAGACTCTGGACTGATGGATGGACAATGGTCGATGAACATTGGGCTTCCTAAGCCTCTTTGCGGACCGCCTCATTGCGCCATGCATTAAGGAGTCCCAAGTAGCTCTCAGTCACCTTTCTGGATTTGTTTGTTAATTCATGGCTGTCCCATACCAATGCCTAAAGAGGCCCTTACATCTTCAGACTGCACGGCCTCTCAGCTGGCACACTTGTCTGAGTGTTCATGCTTGTAACGCCGTGTGTGTGATGAGCTGCATTTGTAAAGCTTTGGGCGTGAGGCATTTGATAAGTGTTCAAACAGAGACAATTGCACTGTTACTTGACCCTATTCTCTCAACCGCCAGAGGGCATAGCATGCAGCAGTTTCTGTAGTGTAGTGGTTATCACGTTCGCCTTACACGCGAAAGGTCCCTGGTTCGAGACCGGGCAGAAACAGCAGAGGGTGGCATTTTACACTTTTCATGTTCCACCATCTCGAAGCTCAAGCCATGAACTTATTTGCAGTTGCAACGGAAGAAGCAGTTCCTCTGACACGCTTTGAAATAAATTCTGAGTAGACGAGCGCACTCACATTTGCTCCGAATATGTGATGAATTAAAATTGCATGCCTGCATATGTGCGTGCTTATGTATAGTTGGATGGAAAGCTGAGGGAGCAGTTGTGCAATGCTATTTCTTACAGAAGGGTGGCGCTGCTTTTCCCTGAGCAATGTTCATGCACCCAGGCAGATGTGATATTGGATTTTTCTTTTTTTCAAGGGCAAAAGAAAATTCCTAGCCCTCAGAGCTTCTGCCAATGCAGATCCGGTGCAAAATGAAGGCTCTCACTCGCTCACTTTGTCCACTTTCAATTGATCAGCAGACCGCGTTGGTGTTGTGCTAGATTTCTTCTTCTGTGCATCAACAGCTCTTTTATACGTACCCTTCACGGGCGCATGGAAGGGAGGGTGTGCCACCAGCTTCATTGATCCTGATGTCAATGTGCCAACACCTTCAGGACGAGAAGAAGAGCTATGAAGACAGTCAGAGCGTGCCGACTGGGGCATTCATTTGGCTCATACACCGACAAGGCTTTCAGCGGCAGGAACAAACTTCAGGAATAGGCATTCTTGGCCTCGAAGCCTAAGGGGGGTGGAAATGCTGAGTACAATTCCGTCAGATGATCACAGGACCGTGGCTCGTTGGTCTAGGGGTATGATTCTCGCTTTGGGTGCGAGAGGTCCGGAGGAGCCCGATCAAGGTGGGTAACTTGAGCTCCTTTTTTTTTTTTCCAATGTTATTTTCATTGGACAGACTCTCTGGCTTTCTCGGTAAGCAGTAGTCGATGAACAATTCACTTCCTGAACCTCTTTGCCTGCCATGTCCTTGCGACAAGCACTTTGTGTTCTCTGTTAGCTCTCAGTAACATTCCTTGATTTGCTTGTGAGTTTTGGCCGTCCGATCTCAAAGTGGAAATATGTCCTTCCCTCTGTACGCTGCATAGACCCTCAACAGGCATACTTGTATATGTGCGCATGCTTGATAGGACGTATGTTTTAGGCTGGATTGTGTGAGCTTCAGGCGCAAGGCATTTGATTAGTCTTTAAGCAGGTCCACTTGCAAAGCCCTTTGCACCTGTTCTCCCAGTCCCTACAAAGGGATGCAAGCAGTTGTTTCTGTAGTGTAGTGGTTAGCACGTTCGAGACCGGGCAGAAACACTCTCTGCTGGCATTTTACACAAAATCGTTTTTTTCCCCTTTTGTCACACACAAATGTAAAGTATGAACTTATTTGCGTTCCCATGGAAATAGCATATGCTCTCAAGAGCTTGAGAAATACACTGGGAAGGCAAGCATCCTCACATGTATTGTGTATATGGGGCCAATAATAAAATGCACGCGCCTTCATTTTGTGTATGTAATGTTGCAGAGCACAGAGAGGATTTCTTTTCCCTACTGCTGGGTATTTGGGTCTCTGGGATCACAGTTGGGTCCGCTCCGTCCTCTGAAATGGTGCATATTAGTTACATAGGTTAGTGTACCAAAGAAATATCACATTTTCATATACAGCTTCTTCATTTCTGTGTTCTGAGGGATTACCAGTTGTAAGAAATGCACTTGCCGGTACAGTGATTCCCTGGCTTTCTCTGGCCCGAGAAAGCTTTTCCTCTGAACTGGGAACAGAAGTTGGACTGCTTCTGCTGAACTTCCTGAAAGCATAGCTGGCGGGAGGAGGGACTTTTTGAGTGCTGGGAAAATTTGAGCTGGAAATTTGCATAGGCTGGACAGAGATTGCTTGGAGCAGCCAAAATATAATAACGGCCATGGCGCTCAAGTAAAGCAGAAAGCTTTTAGTATACACCTTTTGCACTCTTGTCAACGAAGCTGGGCTCTGTGAATGCTCACCCTACGCAAGAAAAGAGAACAGACTTTGCTGGTGACCTAAATATATCTCGCCTGATCGAGCACGATCGAGCTCTGAGTGAGCAGCTGTGCAATGGTCATCTTT